>NC_055991.1:121233047-121313910 GCF_018446385.1 Zingiber officinale | reverse complement strand
GTATGATTTGATTAACAGTGTGAAAAGGAAGCAGTGACTTATGAAGATTGACAAGAAGAATCAGATTACCTAAATTTTAAGTATGGTAGGAAAAGATTTATTTAGCTCACTCCACATAAGCAAGACATTTCGTTAGTTGCAGCTATCTTTGACGAGAGGGTGTTCATCTTTCTTGATAGAAGAAAGTGACAAATCCCACCTGAGTGATGTTGGGGTTTGATCCCAAGTGTTTGTGTTGCATTACCGAGACCCTTATCGATTGAATGAGTTGGCATCTTCATGAAGCAGCAATATCCTCTTGTTTCACCTCATTGTAGAGGTTCCATGGCAAAATTGTAGCAAATTATGCAATTGGAGGTGCTTATCATGTAATTTTACAAATGTTCAAGTTTATATATGATGCAACATCCTGTATGTGAAAAAATAACTGATATATACTGTGTAAATTTGACAGTTCTATCTTTGTCCTCGTTATTAACTTTAGTCTATGGACATAACATTGAAACACAAAGATAAAAGATGTCTTGAAAGTAGGATAGTGGAATAGTTGACAATGTTTAATATATTCCATCATTTGGCTTAGCACACTACTAAATGACAATATGAATGGAAATTTGCATATTACAAATTAGAATTGGAAGATTGAGAAGTTTGCTATTTTCTCAGTTTTCCTCATTTTCTCATGTTTTTGATGAGTAAATACGACACAGAATCCCCAGTACATGATATATATCAATGTACTTTTTTTTCCCTTAGTAGATGACAATTATTCCTTCTAAGCTAACTCTCTGAATTTCAAACAGAAAATGTTGGAAGCTTTGAGAAAAAAAAAGAAGCAGCAATATCTGCTTCATTCAAAGCTATCAGGGAAAGTTGATGGCAATGATCATCTTCATCCAATAAATTCTATCTGCTACAATAGAATTTATTTAAATCTGTCACATTTCCCATTCTGATTGAGATTCATTGTCGTAGCCATTCTTTTCATTTTTGGGTCCAATATTTGATCATCGTATCCTTTTGGCATGTTGGAAGATGTTTCTCTCTACACTATTAATTTGGACCTTACCTTACCTTTGTCAAGATTGAATGCGTTTTTGATGCGCTTAACATTCTTGTGTCATTATCATATGGCAATTTAGGATGTCTGAAAGTTGAAGTATTTGCATGTTTTGTCAGTGTCACTGCCAAATCAAAAGTGAGTACCGGTTTATATACATATGTATTCATATGATGACTAATTAGTGAAGCACACGAGTGACTTGCCGTGCTTTCCTTTTACCTTCGATGCACCATGCAGTGAACTTTTTTTCTAGAATTTATACTAGTGCGGGGTAACATGCTCATTATCGAAGATTCTTTGATGGCAAACTGGCTGGTTTCAAACTTCTATTCAGAAAAAAAAATCCCTTAATTTCTTGCTCAGATTGCTGGATGTATGATTGTTGTTATTGTTATTATGATTTATTTAGTTATTTGTTTCACTTCAGCTTTGTCTTATCTATTTATTTATTCTCATTCAGGTGTATGCTCTTGGAGGATTCATGATCGTAAGGTGGTTGTGGGCTCGTTGGAGGGAGAGGAGCAATAGAGACATACCAAATGAAGATTAAGGATGCTAAACTAAATACAGAGTGAAGTTTGTTTCGTTTCAGTTTGTTTAAGAAATGAACAATTGTTAGAATGCCTCTACTATTTGACCGAATGCTTCATTGGAGCTTAGAAAAACCTTTGAGTTGGTTTAATTCTCTTCCTTTTCGAGCAATCTACAAAGTTAAGATAATGTGATGCAGAATGAAACCTTAATTCCTTGTAGCAGTAGAAATGTTGCTCCAAAATTGACGATAAAAAATAAATGCAAGGGGGCCTCTTTTTATTATTTATTTATTTATTTATTTTTATTTTTCATCTTTTGGGAATTTTGACTGAGCCCATGGAAAATGTGGGACACCTGGCGCACCTGATTTCTGTAATTCTGTTCTAGGTTTTGTGGGAAGCGTAACCCCTTGGCCCTCGGCGGCCTTCCTCCTGCCCAACCTTTTTGTCTGCTGTCCTCGAAACGGTTCCCTCTACTTGTCTGCAAGCCATGGCGAAGGGAGACGATATGGTGAGGCGGCGGAAGAATAAAACCAACCGTAAGCGCGCTCGCAACAGTGAATCCGCTGTCTCCGCCCGCATCGCCGCCATCATCGCTGCAAAGCGACGCCGCAAGGACGGGAAGCGCCGCACCTGCGAGGTTCGCTCTTCCTCTGTCTAACTAAAATTTTGTCTGTTTTTTTTTTCTTCTTTAGACACCGTGTGCCTCTTCGCAGGGGATGTGCTATAGCCTCCCGACTCCGGATGACCCCTTCAACGATTTCCATGGAAAGAAGTCGAAGAAGACGCAGCGGGAGCCCGACACGAAGAAGTCGCATCCCGTCACTGGAACTGAGAAAAAAAAGAAGCAGAATTCTGATGCGCCTACTATGGTGGACCAACCTGATAACGATTGCTCCGGTGGAAGCAATGCCTGGGACTCCAACTATGGTTCTCTATCCAAGTTCCTCATCCTGTGCTTGAATGCCATACAGGATGCATGGAAGGAGCAAGAAGAGGCGTGTAGCGGGAGTTCTGATAGGTCTCTTTTGGCCTTCGACTGGGGAGTTGAATTCTGGAAGCGTTGCTCCTCCGGTTCACACATTATTGAAACCAGTGGGGCTTGTGCTTGCAAAAAGAAACTTGCTTGGTTGGTATCTACAGCTTCTGATATTATTACAAGAAAGGAGAAGCAAGGGAATCTTATCGCTAGCCCTTTCCTCCTCTTCCTCGTGCCTACAAAGGAGAAAGCTATGCAGGTTGTCTTCTTCTGCCCATTAATAGTCTGTTGGACGTTATTTTTCCCTTGTTAATTAGTTTATTATTATAAGCCGATTTTCCTGTCTTATTTCAATCGTATTATTATTCAGGTAAGGTCAATCTGCAAGCCATTTAAATCTCTGGGAATACACACAGTAAGCTTGCATCCAAGTACTCCGCTGGATCACCAGGTCCAAGGGTAAGTAATTTATTGTGCTTTAATTCTTGTTGATGATCACTTGTGTTCCATTAGATTAGATCCATTAAAAGATGTGATATATTCAGTATGATTTAGTTGATTAAATAAAGTTAATAGAAATTGGAAAGATCTTTTATCTTGGAAAATAATGATATGAAAAACTACTAAAGCAAACCTTACATTAAGCAAGTTTCAAGATGTAGCTTATGATTATTTATGATTTGATTGGCTATGTACATCTTTTATAGGTTTTACAATTCAAATAGCCCTTTTGAAGGTCAAGTCACATGAAAGCTGAGTGGTAACCTCAAGAAAGAAATAAAATTGAATATCACAGAAAAATAAAGAGAGAATTGGTAGATGAGAGGTTTTGAGGGAATGCCTTAGTTTTGTTGCCATGTTAAAAAATTTGATTGACGTTCCATAATTCTAAAAACTTAACCTTTTGATTGACCTTCCATAATTCTAAAAACTTAACCTTTTCATGCAGAGGTTAGACTTATAGTAATTAAAAGGTAGAAGATCTCCAAAATTTTGAGGTCTAGTTTGTTGATAAATATATTGATGAGTGGAATGGTGAAGATTTGGATTGAGAGATGGGAAATTAATCCAATCTCGACTCAATTCACTCTTTGTGGAGTTGTATGTCTGACACCAAGAGAAGTTATAGGCAATTTATCTTAAATATTATTGAATATGCTGCACCAACTCAGGGCTTCAATGACCTTTGAATATTTGTGTTCAGTTTGTTTTGAAGAATAAAATAGTCATAGAAGAAATAGAGATAAAAGATGGAATCTCATACTCATAGAAGACACTTGACATAAAGATGAATCTCTGCTTCATGTTTTTGAAAACTATACGATATGGAGGTTTAACATTGAGAGAAACTTGGATTGTGAGGTTGGAAATCAATCTTGACAGGGTTTCAACCACTCTCCATAGTTTCATACATTTAATACTAAGAGAATCTAGGCGAAATATCTTTCTATTGCCTATGTGATGCACACACTTCAATAATCATAAGTTCATATTCCATTCATTTCAAAGCATTAGATTAGTTATACAAAAAAATTCAAAAATATTATGCAGGTTGATATACAGGGGATATTGAACATGAACCAAAATAATCAATATCAGTCGCAATGTAAAATACATCAGTTATCTATGCAATTTTCATGTAATTAATATCTAAATCATTATAATTCGCAAGTGTTTAAGTTAACACTCACAAGTCAAAAGTTATAAACAGGGTAGTCTTGGGTTTAAGCCCTTTGGTGTAATCTAAACTTATTCAAAGAAACCAACAGTTTTCTAACTACAATATGTGCCACCATATCTTCTGAGAAATCAGACCCTTAGTCAAACAAAAGGTACATAGGGATATGAATGAGTTTGTGCTTAATATTTTTCATGACAAGACATGGAAGTTTAACTCATTTGAGTCTTTCTTTATGCTCACTTACATTTCACAATATTTCACATTCCTGTGCTATCTGCATTCTGATTCATCATCCCATGTTAACTTCGATTATTAGGAATAAAATGCCTAACGATATTAAGTTCAGTACTAGGTACAAAGAAATGACTGTAGTATAGGTATGAATTTGTGTGAAACACATGGGGTCACTCAATTTGGTTGAAGATATTGCATTTTGGCTTTCTTACTGTAGTTGAGGAACTTAATTATACTTCCATGCGTCTAGTCCATAATGTTTTTCAGCAGTCACCTCTTCCTCTGTATTTATTAGTAGGATGTTGTTGTTTTTTTTATAAAACTTGTTTTTTATTCTACTACAGTTTAAAAGGTTGTGAACCTGAGTTCCTTGTATCTACTCCTGAGAGGTTACTTGAGCTTGTTTCCCTAAAGGCTATTGACATTTCTGGTGTATCATTACTGGTAAGTACATTGTCTTTTAATTCTTTCATGTATAAATGAATTGTTTAATTTATCGAGTGCAGTGATTTATCTCTAGCTCTCATATATACTGTGCTGATGAGTTTTATTTATTTATTTATTTTTATAATTTTTCGTTATATTACTATTTTCCAATAAACGGTGCTTATCATTTGGGTATTTTATAGGTACTTGATGAACTTGGAACCTTTTTAGACCTTGGCCTTCTGGATAAAATTAGTTCGGTGAGAGAAAGTGTAACTGGTCACCCTCAAGTAGTAATCTTCTGTGGCAGCAGCAGTGAAGCTTCTGCGTCAATTGCTCAAAATCTACTTACTGGGCCAGTTAATAAAATCTGTAAGAAGGATAGTACATCAGATTAAAATGCATTTTTGTCTCAGCATGAACTGAAAAAGACTGAGAGAATACAATAGGTACATTATATTTTCTGTGCCAATTTTTTTTTCAGTACCATAGCTATTATCAGAACCTATTTTTATTTTCATTACCATTATATCTTTTCTTTCTATTTCTCATCAGTTTTCTTGTTGTGAGACAACCTAACAATATTTTGTTGAAAGGATAGACACTTGGGTGGCGCTTGGTTTAGAGGTTTGGGAATGAGGGAATGGATTCATTCCCAAACCTTGTGTTTGGTTGATGGGAATGAAATCAAGATTTTGGAATGAAACCCAAAAATTTGGGTATGGATGAAACCCACCCCCTCCCTTGAGTTTTGATGGAATGGGAATAAAAATTAAGTTTTGGACGAAAATACCCTTAGTATATTTGTTCAATTTTTCTTTTATTTCACTCTCTCTCCTTGTTCTCTCTCATCATACTTTCTCTTTCCTCATTCTATCATCATATTTTCCCTCTCATCATACTTTCTCTCTCCTTATTCTCTCTCATCACACATTCCCTATCATTTTTTCTCTGTATTCTCTCTCATCACACACACTCTCTCATATTTTCTCTCTTCATTCTCTCATTTTTTCATCATACTCTCTCTCATCATTCTTTCTCTCTCTTCAATCTCTCTTACCATACTCTCTCCATATTTTATCTCATCACACTTTCTCTCTCTTCATTCTCTTTCATCACACACCCTCTTCTCATTCTCTCTCATCACACATTCTCTACTATTTTCTCTCTTCATTCTCTCCTCATTTTTTCATCATACTTTCTCTCCTCAATCTCTCTTACCATACTCTCTCTCCATATTTTCCTCATCACACTTTATCTCTCTTCATTCTCTTCCATCACACTCTCTCTCCTCGTTTTCTCTAATCAACTTTTTCTCTCTTCATTTTTTCACACTTTCTCTCTCTCTTTTCAGATCATACTTTCTCCTCTCTCTCATTTTTCTCTCAGCCCTTCTCTTAACACTTTATCCGTACTTTCTCTCCTTTTTCTCTCAATCTTTCCTTTTCCTCTCTTTTTTTTCCCATTTAACAACACCTCTCTCATTCTCTCTCATCACATCTCCTTAATATCCAACTACACTTCTTTCAGGGCAAGTTTTTTCACTTATATTCCAGGAAAAAGGACACTGTTCTTATTGCTTTCGAAAGTTCCTCAAAATTAAATAGATTTATTATTGCCTTGCAACTTTCAGAGAAGAGAAGCAAGGATCTAAATACAAATCAGAGAGAATCAACAGCCGCAAGTCCTAAAAATTCTACTTGGGTTTAAACTAAATCTAAGTGGGAGAACCGCCCGGCCGAGGCAGGGAAGGGAGGCAGAGGCCGAGCGATTAGACCGCCTGACCGTTCCACAGGGAAATAGGGGAAAAGGTGTTCAAGCACTAGAGGTCTCCTAAGCCAGGTCGGCACATATGTCGGGTCGGGAGAAGAGCTTCAGCCGGGCGGGTGAGCTCTCGGCTCGGGAGGAAGAAGCCCACATGCTCCATGGCTAGGTATTATTTATATTCATGAGGAGAAAGGTTTAACCGTCCCATCAAGGGAATGGTCTAAACTGTAGGAGTATGGCCTCAGACATGCTCCCCTGACAGGACCATACCGCGGCCTCAGACATGCTCCCCTGACAGGACCATACCGCGGTATGGCCCAGGGCATGTGGACTTCCCGATGTAGGTGATTGGTGTTCCCTGGGTGCTCTATATAAGACCTCTCATTTCTTCATCGGAGGGAGGCCGGTCTTCATCCTGCAGCCACCTTCTTCGTCTGTCCCCTTGCCTGACTTGAGCGTCGGAGGGTCGTCGCCGGGGATCTCCCCGGCCCGACTTCTGTGCAGGTTCGCCGGAGATTCGTGCGACCAGGAGGAGACCTACGTCATCGACTAGGAGAGCGCCACGTGCCCAGCGTCCTTTGGTTCGGCGATTCGGACAGGATCAATTTGGCGCCCTCTGTGGGAACGCTCCTGCATCCGATCGGAAACAATGGACGAGGCTGGACGACCGCACACGAGAATGCTCTCCACAAAGGAGCCCGACGCTCTAATCAAGGCAAGAGCAGCTAAGCTCATGAAGCAACAGAAAGAGAATGCGCAAGCCGAGCGGCTGAGCAACAAGCGGAATCAGCCTCCGAGGGCCGAGCGGAAGCATCGACTGCCACAGTCCCATTTCCCTCAAAAGCAGATACTTCGTCTCCCGAATTCAACTTATAGCAAACCCCTCTTCTGGAACCTCAAGAGCGGGAGTTTTATGTCAAGCGATGAATTAACCACATAGGAGGAAGATGGGTGGACGGGCCGTCGAGCGGATGAAGATGGATTGGGACTTGGATCAACCATGAAGCGCACATTATCTCCAGCCTTTCCAGGGCAGGGTGAAAGGTGCGCCAATATAATGTATGCTGTGTATTTTCTGTTTGGCTGTATATTCGAAATGTAGGAAGCAAAATGTTAAAAAACGCAATTGGCATTATCGGCCGAGCGGCCTATCTTCATGGTGTATAAGATCTGAGCCACTGACTCAATAAAGAAGGCCCCGAGCCGTTCGGCCGGAGGTTTATATCAGTTGGGAGCTCGAGGCGAAGCCCCGTGTCGGTGGGAGGTTTATATCAGCTGGGAGATCGGGCGAAGGCCCCAGGCCGATCGGTAGGAGGTTTGTATCAGTGGGAGCTCGAGGCGGGGCCCCAGAGATCGTGGGAGGTTTATATCAGTGGGGAGCTCGAGAAAGAAGCCCCAGGCCGATCGTGAGGTTTATATCCAGGTGGGAGCTCGAGAAAGAAGCCCCGAGTCGATCGGTGGAGGTTTGTATCAGTGGGAGCTCGAGGCGAGGCCCCGAGCCGATCGTAGGAGGTTTATATCTGGTGGGAGCTCGGAAAGAAGGCCCCAGGCCGATCGGTAGGAGGTTTATATCAGTGGGAGATCGAGGCGAAGGCCCCAAGCCGATCGGTGGGAGGTTTATATCGGTGAGGAGAGTTCGAGGCGAAGGCCCCAAGCCGATCGGTAGGGAGGTTATATATTTAAACTCGTGGCGAATGACCCGTCTTTATCGATTGGGCGTAAATATTGTTAGCGCCGGATATAATCTGAAGGCAAGTCGCTCGGCACGTAGTGAGTTAGCCTTAAAGCGCGCGAGCTCAGACGTTAAAGATCTAGAGCCGTGGGCTATAAATATCCGCCGCTGAGTCGAGCTCAGGCGTTAAATATCGAGGCAGTGCGTCATAAGCGTCGGCGGAAGACCAGACGAGCTCCGTCGTTAAAGATCGAGGCCGTAGGCAATTTATAAATATCCGTCCGTCGAGCTCAGGCGTTAAATATCGAGGCGGCTAGTCCTATAAACGTCCGGCGGAAGGCCGAAGCTCAGTCGTTAAAGATCGAGGCCGCCGTGGCCAGGCTATAAATACCAGGTCGAGCTCAGGCGTTAAAGATCTAGAGCAGCCGGCCGGCTATAAATATCCGCGTCGAGCTCCGACGTTAAATATCGAGGCAGAGGCGTCATAAGCGTCCGGCGGAAGGCACGAAACTCGTCGTTAAAGATCAAGAGGCGGCCATTTATAAATACCCACTCCGGCGAGCCCCGTCGTTAAAGATCGAGAGTCGAACCCGCGTTGTGAACTTCTGGGCCGAACTAAGGACGCCGAATAACGAGCGTTCGCAAGTACTAAATTGATTAAGTCCGATCGGCCATCGGTTTGCCAATACTTCGCATTCACTGAATGCAAATAGTGCAGCTAATCGCTAAGCGATTTCGAGGAAAACAGTCGATTGATTAACTTGATCGGTCGTCCAGTGGGAAACACGTGGAGCTTAACGATCTACGAATAAGCACCAAACAGACTGAGAGAGGGCAATGAAGGCAAACAAAAATAAGCGAAGGAACACAATTTGCGAGCGGCGCGTCTAAAAATTTTACATCCGTATGGCGGATAAAATCTGAAAGTACTTGGAAGAACTCGCCTCCTCCGGGTCCTCGAAATTAAAAAAGGCGTCCGGGATATCGTCGATCATGGCCGCCAGGTCGGAGGCAGCAGGAAGGTGCCCCCCCTTCTTCAAGTACACCATGGTGACCTTGACCGCCTCGACAAAAGTTGAGGAGACGTTGCCGCCGAACTTTTCGCCAAACCGCTCCGAGCGGAGGTATTCTTGGCGCGCTGCTGCTAGGCGACTCGGCTCTCCCTCCTTATATTTTTTGAATACCGCCCGGGAAGCGGTTAAGGAATCTTGGACTGCCTTCAAGTCCACCTCAGCCTTTGTGCGTTCTGCCGAACGGCCCTCCCGCTCGACGTTCAGCTGGGCCTCCAGATCCTTGGATCGCTGATCTAGCGCACGGACATCTATTTTCATCTTGTCCAGATCAGCGATCGCTTGCTTCTTCCGGGCAGTAGCGCGTTTGGCGTCCGCTTCGCGCTTCTTGACTTGGCCCTCGAGCCGAGCCACCTCCGCAGTCAGATCGGAGACCTTCTTCTGCTCAGCCTCGAAAGCCTGCTTTTCCTTCTCGGCCGAAGGACCTCCGGTGGCTTGGAGTTTCGCCAGGAGATCCTCTAGCTCAGCCAACCGGTGGCTGATAGCGATCTGCTCGGCCCAGCGCTGCATAAGAAATAGCGAGTTAAGATACAAAGTGGTATATTAAGGAGAATAAGGAATTTACCCCGGTCGCCTGTTGCATATTACTGTCCCCGAGCTGCTTCGGAGTCATGAGAGCTGCCCGAACCTGGGCATCCTCGAAGATCTTGGCTAGCGGACCCTTCAGAGTTATCTCGTGGACAGGGCTCGAAGGTTGGTCAGCAGCCAACAAGTATTCCTTCGAGGGAAGTCGGAGGGTAATCTTGAGGGTCGGACGGTCGGCCAGCTCTTCCTCGGTGGCGGTAGCCTGGCCCGAGGACTCGCCTATAGGGGAAATCTCACCTAAGCGTCGTAGGCGACGGCGAGTCCTCCGAGGAGAGTCAGTGGGCTCTACTTCAAAAGCCGTTGATGTTCCGACCTGCGCCGGGGTTCTGTCCGGGGAGAGGACCTCCACGGACGCGGTAGCCTTGCCCTTCTGAGTGGGCCGTGGGGTAAAGTCCCTTGGGCGTTTCCGCCGAGTATTTAGGGTGGCGGCATCAGCCTAATGGACACTCAGCTCGGCCGGAGCTGAAGAGACAGGAGCGGATTGCGCTCCCCCTTCTCCTTCGGCTGCCGGGCGTGCTGGGATAAAGCCCCGCGCGGCAAGCTCTTTTTTAGTGGCCGCTTCAATTTCCACAGCCCTCAGTTTTAGGCTCTCAGTAGCCTTCGCGCGCCACATAACTTCGGCTGCAGGAGAAAAAATTAAATCAGTTAGATAAAAAGGTAAAAAGAGTGAAAAAGGTGCTTACACATCCTGCAGGGAAGGCTAGCTCGGACGGGAGAAAGAAAAAAGATATACAATACGCCTTCGAGGAGCAACTTGTCAATCTTGTACCGCTGACCGGATAAGCGGCTGGCTGCATGGAGGAACGCCGGGCTGCTTCTATATCTTCCGAGCTCCGGCTGAGTCGGCACGGCAGTCTGCCATTGGGTTCGGAAGTCAGGCCGCTCGGGAAGGCGCATATAGAAGAAGTGCTCCTTCCAATGCTTGTTGGAACTCGGCATGTCTTGGAACAAAACAAAACCTACTCTAGTTTGAAAAATAAAAGTACCCAACTCGGACTGTTTGGGATAGAAGAAGAAGTGAAAGATTGCTGGGTCCAGAGGAATATTGTTCAGTTTGAAGAGGATGATCACCCCGCTCAGCAGCCTAAAGGAGTTCGGCACAAGCTGGCCGAGCGGAATACGGAAGTAGTTGCAAACTAATAAAATAAAGGGATGAGGGGGAAACCTAAGGCCGCCCAGGAACTGGTCCCAGAAGAAGCAAATAGTGTCGGGCGGCGGTTCATGAGGACGACCGGTCGGGGAGGGTATCTCGATTTTATGGTCGTCCGGGATCCCGTACGTCCGAACAAGACGCCGAGCGTCCTCCTCATCAAACCGACTCTCCATGGTCGTATACCATGGACCGTGAACGTTGGTAGCGGGTTCGGAAGAGCTCGCCATCTTGGAAAGACAAAAGGACAGCAAGAAATCGGAGGAATGGGAACGAAAGAGAGGCAAAATGAGTAGGGAAGACCTAGTAAACGAAGAAAGAAGGCTCACTGAGAAGGAGACGGGCGGAAAAGATCACCGGTGAGATGGTAGCCGCCGAAAAACAGGAACTGGATCGCCGGAGGCCGCAGCAGCAGAAGAGGCAGAAGGACAAAGCACGAGCAAGCGTGCGGCAGAGGAGGGGGCTGAGGCTTTATACGGCCAAGGCCGGGCGGCCTCCGCCGTCCGATCCAGGTCACGAGAAACAAGGACGCCATCGGGCCGTCCATTTCAAACGATGGCGTCCCATCATAAGTAACGCCGCCACCACGCAATGGTCGACGCGTGGCGCTGAGCGATTCGGCGCATTTAATGTGCACCATACCATGCACGCGCAGCCTTAATGGAATGGATTGCCGCCGTTCAGGAGATCGGACGGCAACAGACGGCAACGCATGAGTCACATCGGCGGCCGAGCGGCTGAATCGGCGTACACCGGGCACTGAGAATACTTTTAAACAAAGCGGCACCTCGGACACATCGATCGATCGGACTTAAGTGCCTCCTTGACTAGACTTGAAGGGAGGCAGTGATCGGTGTTTAAGGAGGGTCCTTGGTAAGGTCGATCCAAAGGTAAGCCGATCGGGTAACGGCCTGGTTGACCGACCGGCTGGTCCGAGCGGAACTAAAGATAACCCGGCCAGGGGCTTGGGTTTCCGACGCAAGGAATCGAGTGGCCGAGCGGAAGAACCGCCCGGCCGAGGCAGGGAAGGGAGGCAGAGGCTGAGCGATTAGACCGCCTGGCCGTTCCACAGGGAAACAGGGGAAAAGGTGTTCAAGCACTAGAGGTCTTCTAAGCCAGGCCGGCACATATGTCCGGTCGGGAGAAGAGCTTCAGCCGGGCGGGTGAGCTCTCGGCTCGGGAGGAAGAAGCCCACATGCTCCATGGCTAGGTATTATTTATATTCATGAGGAGAAAGGTTTAACCGTCCCATCAGGGAATGTACCGCGGCCTCAGACATGCTCCCCTGACAGGACCATACCGCGGTATGGCCCAGGGCATGTGGACTTCCCGATGTAGGTGCTTGGTGTTCCTTGGGTGCTCTATATAAGACCTCTCATTTCTTCATCGGAGGTACGCCAGTCTTCATCCTGCAGCCACCTTCTTCATCTGTCCCCTTGCCTGACTTGAGCGTCGGAGGGTCGTCGCCGGGGATCTCCCCGGCCCGACTTCTGTGCAGGTTCGCCGGAGATTCGTGCGACCAGGAGGAGACCTACGTCATCGACTAGGAGAGCGACATGTGCCCAGCGTCCGTTGGTTCAGCGATTCGGACAGGATCAATACCCAAGCTCATACCCATTCTCATTCCACAATACTATGATACTCATTCTCATTCCGATTCCTAGGAGAGAACTAAATGTCACCTTAATCAGACAACATACGTCTTACTATTTCACATGAGAGTTCCTCATAAACTTTGAGATGTGATTTTGATTGCATGTTATCTTATAAATTGCTTATCATCCTTCCCTCATTGTCAGATGCACTTTATCATTCTTTTTCTTTGTCATATATCATCATGTCTCACATGTGTTTGATTATACTTGTTTCCTCCATCTCATAACTCCAAGAAGTGACACACTTTCTCTTAGATGTATCGTATGTACTTGTCTTGGCTACTTTTGTATGTAGAAGGTTATCATGCTATTCTCTTGAGTCAACTATGTGTCTTCTTCTCTACCTATGTAGCCTTCTTTGAGTCCATCTCACCATCTTCTTTGAAGTCTATAATGGAGGTATCATCTTCCCCTATAAACATATCACCACCAACAGGTCCAACATCTCGACCATTGGGAACTTAAGGCGAATGGTCAAGATCATATCATGATCATTCCTTAAAACTCTTTCGCCCTTCCAGCACCATCCAGAGTCTCAGATCCAGCCTTTGATTTGGACATTCCTCTTGCAAGTCATAAATGCACATCTACTTTCTCCACATATTCCTTATGTTTCTCTATCACTTAGTTATTCTGCTTTTCTTCTTTAGTTTCACATTCTATTCTGAGACTATGATAATGGCACATTTTTTTAATCAATAGTAGAGGGTAGATAAGATAAGGACTTAATATTTTTATGATGCTTGAGATCTGCTAGCCCTTTCTTATCATAAATCTAGAGTTAGCTGTAAGTGGGTGTTTAGGGGCTAAAGGCTCAATTGGTGGCCAGCGGATACACTCATGTTTATGGTCCCGACTATACTGGCACTTCTCTAGTGAATAAGTTGTGTAAATTATTTTTTTTTTTTGATTGATTGTCATGTACCAGTATCCATTACTAGCTAGGTATCATGGGGTGACTTAATAGAGGCATACATAGTACAACCTCCTTGTGGTGCTGAAAGGGAAATGATCTTTTGTTTAAACCAAATTTCTGTATGGGCCGAAACAATTTTTTAGTGTAAAATTTTTTAAATTCAACTATATTCTTCTTTATCTTAGATTATTTGAAGTGCTTCAAACCACTTTACCTCTTACTCTCTTAGTATGCTGAGTGTTAACCTTTTTTATCATTTATGTGGATAATATAATTATTACTCCTGAAAGAATACAATGAAATTTTAAACCATGGGTCTAAGAGTCTTGGAGTACTTGCTTGTTGTCTCAGGTTAGAACTTGCCTTCTGTTGTTTATTAGGACTTAGAATTCCAAACAGGAAATGATTTCCTTATTGCAATCTTTGTTCATAATATTTAGTGAATCTGCTGTTAATACATTTTACTTCTTCTCATGTAACTTGTTCATATCTATATATATATATATATATATATATATATATTATTTTTTTTGCAGCAGAATGATTTAGGGTTATCGTTAGTGAGCAAGAGAGGGTAGAATGGAAGATCCCAGGCTATTTGCTAGCATCGTCTTTGTGCCTCTTTCTACCACAATACTTTGTTCCGGCGCAGAAGCCCTGCATAGTTTTAGTTACTGGAAACTTCCCTCTTTATGACTCTTAATTTTTGGCGGCTTCAGATGCGAACAAACTGTATGGAACACACATCTCATTATTTTGTTGCTGTTCTTGGATTTTCTTTTTTGGTTTCCTGCAACATTAATTTTTTAGATAAATTATATGCATACACTCTCCCGACAAATTATTATCCAAATGTTGTAACGTCTTGCATAGTTACATCTATGCATTTTGTTGATATTTGCTAACGATGGATCATGGAACCTGTGGTTCCTAAGGGGGAAACACATAGATCTGGAAAATGATGCATTTATTTGGAATTTATGGTGCATTGTCCAGGTGTCCATAGTAAGGGCGAGATGTCCCCACGGGTTGGCGTATTTGATACTTGTATGAGTGTTTACTATAATAGATTTTGAGGTCAATTTTTAGTGGATGTGAAACTGTGTATTTGATCTCTCTTATGCAAAGGGCTGATGGACTAGGCAAATATTCTCTGTGAATTTATCATTTTTCAAAGTGGGTGGGCTCATGACTTATCTTTCGTTGCATAGTAAGGGCGATATCATAGTTGGACTAATGGACTGTTTGATGCAACCCACGCACAACCACTTTATTGCTTCTTAATTATAGCCGACAGGTTTTGTGGGATGATAATTATTTCAATCTTAAAATTGGTAGCATTGTGAATGATATAATGTGTCGAGGTCATGATTCTCCTGTAATTTATCAAATTCATCTAAAATATTTTGCATAATTGTTCGAGCATTGTTTAGATTCGCCACTAAATAGTTCCACGAATCTAAAATATCATACACGTATATATTTTTCTAATCAACCCGTTCAGTCCATCTGACATGTGAAGCCAACTGCCAGTGATTTTGATGGTTTAACCTCCGGTTTGATTTTCAACATATTGCTTTCCACAGTTGCCGCATAATTTCCCCAGTGTAACATTTGCTCCACAAGAGTTAACTAAGGGCATAACCTAAAATTAGAGACAATAATTGATCGGATGAATAGTGTAATGCAGTTGTTGTGCCATTGAAATCAAACTAGCTGAAATCAGAGTCGAAGAAAGAACAGGGCATGTGAACACATTCAGTAGGCCATTGAGTATTACTTGGGATTGTTCTTCGATGGGGAAAGAGAGTTTTGACAGAAATTAATTGGTTTGCAGCTTCAGCATTGAAAAAAAAAGAGAAGAATTTTGGAACAATATTTGTATTGAAAACTAACAAATGGAATTCTGTTCGCCATCAATTCCTTCTTTGAATTCAACAAACGCCGATTTCTACTGGCATTCGGAGCTGCGGCTGGAAGAATGAAAATTTCTATCTATAAGGTTGCACAATGCTCAAAAGAATATTCACACAAGGAATCCTATCGACACAAGTTTGCCTTCTTCAGTGCCTCGCATTGCTTCTTAAGCTTTTATTGTTTGCTTGATCACAATGAATAGCTTCAGGAACGGGGGACAAAAGTGCCGACATAGCCGAGTCCGACGATGAAGAAGGCAGTTCCTTGGGCGAAGAGGTAGAGGTAGTAATGGTTGCTCCCGAAGGCCAGATCGTAGCAGCCACAGAAGTAGAGGTAAGCTCCAGTAAAGAGCTCCAAAAGATGCAACCTGAGTTCATTTTGAATGAACAGAAAATTAGAAATTTTTTAGATGCTAATTTTCTTCTCCCCGCATCAGAGCACTTACTTTTCACCAATCCTGAGTCTGAATCTCCTTGCTGCTTTGCCACCATTTTTAGTCTTCATGATGTCGCCCAGCTTCTCCGTGACCACCCACTCATTCACTCTCCCTACTTCCAAGAGGCCGATGAAGGTCGCCTTTGTTCTGTGCAACGACATGACGTTCTCGAAAAGGATCCAGAAGACGAGCAAGTGAAGAGACCTGTGGCACCGTAATAGATATACAGTCAGTCATCATCCCCTGATTTCATCTGCGGCAGCGTCTTCAAGTTGAAGCTCAAGTTTCACCCTATGCACGTACCTCGGAGTCCCGACAGCATTGAGCATGGTGATGATGGAGGGCACGTAGACTAAACCCCACTTTGGCACTTGCACTTGAGGAACCAACACCGTCGCGGGGATGACGACGCAGTAGAATATGAAGGTGACGATGTGAGCGACGATTTTCCGAACGAAGAAGAAGCTGTATATCACATGAATCTTGGTCCAGAGGTTCACTTTCTGTAGACGGCCAAAAAGAAGCGATCAGTTGTCTTCTCAGAGTTAGCAGATTCAATTAGTTTAGAGCGACCTTGTTCATGGCGATCTCCACCGCCATTTTCCTGAACAAGTTTGCTGGTCCGCATGACCATCTGTGCTGCTGATAGCGGTAGGCCTTGAGAGTGCTCGGGAGCTCGCTTTTAGCCTGCTCAATAAGAAGCATGAATCAGCACAATCATATTGCAATGGAGGATGAGACTGAGTAAGGATTGCCTCGAGATCTCCAAGGAAAATGAATTTCCAGCCCCTGAGGCTTGCTCGAACAGCCAAATCCATGTCTTCGACCGTGGTCCGATCCTTCCATCCTCCCGCTTCGTTGAGAGCAGAAATCCTCCAGACACCAGCAGTCCCTGCGAATGCAGAGTGCAGTGAGTGCTCGTGGCCAATGGTTCTGTCAACTCAAATTCGAGGCTGACCATTGAATCCGAAGAAGGCGCAGGTGGAGGATCCCACTTCCTGTTCCACCGTGAAATGGTAATCCAGGGACATCTCCTGCATCCTCGTCATCAAACATTCATCCGAGTTCACTGCAGTAAAATCAGTGCATTTCAATTCAAACCCACACGCCATGGTTTCTGTGGAGGTTAAGATTGGATTTCTAGAGTAGTATTGAGATAGCTAATATGAGAAAAAGGATCCGGCACTAGATCAGGCAAACAGAGTAGTCAGTAATGAACGAAGCAGCATCAAACGGTAGGTAAATCCAACCAAAACGATGCGCCAGAAAGAATAAAAAGGCCCGGCGAAGAAGAAACGCCGACACTCCTCCAAAGATTAATGGAGGAGTAGCGGCAAAGTCCTACTCAAGCTTTTCCAACCCATCGTTCTCTTCCAGTTCGATATGCTAAATCAGATGACTGAATGGAGTAGGAAAAAGTGGATACCGAATTTCCAGCGGGCTTGGACGAGGGCGATGTTGTGGTTGTGGAGGAGGAAGGGGACGGAGCGCATCAGGAAGTCGGGCTCCGGCTGGAAGTCGGCGTCGAAGATGGCCACGTAGTCGCATTGCTTCACGTAGCTGTGCTTCATGCCCTCCTTCAGCGCCCCTGCCTTGTACCCGTTCCTGTTCTCCCTGATCTCGTACTTTATGTTCACCCCTTTGCTCGCCCGCCGGTGGCACTCCTTCACCACCAACTCCTGCACGAGCATAATAATCCCTATCACTGTTACGCTCTTCTGACCTCGAGCAATCCATTCCATTTCGATACCTTGATCGCCGGATCCGTCGAGTCGTCCAGCACCTGAATTATGATGCGGTCCGACGGCCATGACAGCCCGCACGCAGCGGCGATCGATAGCTGGTACACCTGCCGAACAAAAACTAGATTTAAAAAAGTTCTTCCGGTTCATGTCATGCGCGCACGTTTTGGACTGCGGAGGGGGTTTGAAATCGCAGACCTCTTTCTCATTGTACATGGGGATTTGGACGAGCACCATCGGGTAGGCGGCATTGCCGGCCTCGGGGTCCTCGCCCATCGGCTCCCACTTGTAGTTGGTCTCGGGTCGCCGCCGGAACAGGCGGACCAGCACGATGACCACCGCCATGTACACCTTCTCGACGAATAACATGAGCGACATGGCGAGGCAGATGAGGACGGCGAGCCTCAGCAGCGGCACCACCACCGGCGACTTGATGTGCTCCCACACGATCCCCATCTGCTGCGTGATGTCGTCCCTCGTCCCCTGGAACGCCTCGGGGAGAAGCGTCGTGGAAGAAAGCCTCTCCATTCTCTTTATCCCGACGACAGGTTAAAGAAAGCAGAGGAACAGAGCAGGTGCAAACAAAACAGAGGAAGCACAAAAAAAATATACAGTCCAATTCAGGACCCGAAATTCCACGAACTGATCCGCAGGAGAATAAAACTAGAAGAGGAAATCGCGGTTTGATCTGCCGATCGGAAAGAAAGAAAAGAGGAGAGGAGAGGAGAGGAGAGGAAGCAGAGTCAAGGCAGGGGCGGGCTCAAAGAAGGGTCGACGGTGAGGCTTTTAAATAAGCTACAAGTAAAAGAGGGTATGAAAAACTGTAGATTTGTGGTTTTGTTGTCATGGTCTGAGAGACTCAAACCGTGGAACTGGAAGGAGTATATTTAATGAAATACAACCTACAGAGTATTAAAAAAAATAATAATAATAAAATGCCGCGCTGAAGGAGGACTGGAGGAGAGAGAGCTCATGCGAGAGAATAATTTCAATTTAAAAAATGTGCCAAAGGAGAGAGAGAGAGACAGGGAGGCGCCACCGACAGCCCGCGCGCTAACACCAATCGTCAACCACAAGCTCCCTAGCGCGCCACCGTAATTCCAATGATTTTCAAAAACCATGCACGAGAAGCCCTTTCCTTTGCCGTTGGGGCTCGCTCTTAGCTTGTTGGTTCATGTTTCAAATCACACAAGCTAGCAGCATCACTCTTCTTTTAGGCATAATTAGTCGGTCAATTATCACGGCAAGCAAATCCATCATTCGGGATCGAAATTTCAATCGCTAAATGAACACAGCGGCTGATTAACGATTGAAAATTTCAAACGTAAATTTTTAAGTCGCCAACGTCATATAACGATAGATTTAAACAGTTTCCCTTTGTTTCTTTCAATTTTTGCAAATTCACCATTCGGGATCGAAATTGCAATCGCTAAATGAACACAGCGGCTGATTAACGATTGAAAATTTCAAACGTAAATTTTTAAGTCGCCAACGTCATATAACGATAGATTTAAATAGTTTCCCTTTGTTTCTTTCAATTTTTTTTCTTACATTCTCCTCAAATTCTTTCTTATTAGCCCGCAGGATAATCGATATCCTGTCCGACATCATCATCATTCGTAAACCACATCACAAACATATCCACAATACATTAAAGTCTCATTCACAAACAATGATCGATATATTAAAAATCATCCAAGATACATCCACAAGCATACATTATGTAGGAACAATCGACCTAGGTTTGATCAGACACGATCATGATTTTGATGTGTGTGTTAAAAAGTTTAAGTTAGACTTTCATATTAGTTTGATATGTGTGTTTGAATCATACAGGACTTGGTGAAACACACATGAGGAGCTTGGTGCGGCAAAACTTGGGAAGCTCATCCTAGGGTTCAGATCCTTGAGACGGTGAAGGATGATATGGAAGTTCCAATCGACTAGTGCATAGGAAATGAGTTATCTTGTGATTAACTCTTTCCACTCTATTTAAGGAAGCTTTGAGGGATGGAGGAGGTTGCTGATTCTTGCTAGAATTCTTCTAAGTCATTCCCTTAAGCTTCCAAGCCAATTCTCTTCCTCCTAATCTAAGTTTTCAACTTATAAAGAGGAAGAGAGCTTTGTGAGAGGTATGCTCTACCGAGAAGGAGAAAACATTAGCTGGAGATTGTCGGGAATTAATCCATCTACGGATTGAGGAATCGTCCACCTCAAGGATAAGTCGTAGAGTAGGAGCAAGCAATTTTCCAATCATGTAACATCGATCTTGTTAGCGTTTGCTTTCTTTATTACTTTCATTGTCTTAGTAATTGTATGTCCGCTACGTACTAATCATCCTATAGAAAGAAAGTTTGAATGGGGTTAACGTCTATTCAACCTCCCCTTCTAGCCGGCCACCGATCCTCAACAAATTCAACATTTACAAACTCATTCATTTATCAACAAAAAACATTGTACATGATCAAAAATAATTCCATCACAAAAACAAGCACATATAGTTCAAATCTAACAACCTATTTTACTAAAAAACTAGTACATTCATCATCATCTTATCTTACCGTAAGTAAAATATGATAGATTATTAAAAAAATAAGGGCAAAATTATCATATATGAAAAAAATCATGCTCTTATATTAATTTAAAGTTAAAATAGATATACCCAATGATAAAACTACTTATCAAAAAAATACACAAACTAATAAACATAAGTTTTACATGTTTTTTAAAAAATATACCTTGATGAGAATTTAAATATCCTCTGATGGTGATAGAATATACCATTATCTATATTATTTATGAAAAGATGTAATATAATTAAAGATATATATAATATCAAAATTAATGAAACAATTTTGCACATTTGTTGAATGATCAACAAAAAACTAAGATGAAGGTCAACACACCTCAGAATGAGCTACTTATCAATACCATTTGGGTCTTGAGTCTCCTGTGAGTCAAAATCATGCAGCGTTGGAAAAACAAAAGGACTCATTAATGGAATGCGAATAAAGAATTCTTGCATATGTCGCTCTACTACCATCTTGGCAGGATCATCAATCCACTACTCTACCTTTGTGATCCGATCCTTCAATTTTTGATTTTCTTTTATTAATTCTTCTACTTGAGTAAATAAAGAACTTGGACGAACCCCAAGCTTAGGAACCATCATACGATTATATACTGTAAGTACCTTGTGGTAGTTTTGATGTGATCAATCAAGTTATGTCCTATTTGTGTTTGATGTCTTGTGCTTAAGTGTGCAGGAACTTAGGAGCACAAGAACCACTTAGGAGCACAAGAAGTCGAGCGGAAGATGAAGAGGATGAGAAGGATAGTACGGGAAGCGAGTTGATGGGCTCGATACATCCCAGGGACGAGAAGCTGTGGAAGAGTACACCGGCGGACGAAAAGGGTGCGTGCAATGCTTCCAAGGGATGAGAAGCTAGAGCAAAAGTCTGCTCGAGGAGAAGGTCAGAGTCAGAGTTAGGTTCGGGTGAACTCAACTCTGGATAATCGGAACACCACCCACGCGAAGAAGACCAACTGGAAGCTGATTTGCCTTGTGGAAGGCGCCTCCAACGAGTTTGAAGACACCCGCAAAGCCTCATGGAAGGCACCTTCAATACCTGTTAGTCGAAGATAAAACACCTTCAATACCTGTTAGTCGAAGATAAAGTTTTATCTTCGACAGATAAAACTTAATCTATTGAAGGCGCCTTGGATCTACATGAAGGCGCCTCCAAGCCACGAATAGATTTTTCCAAGGGCTATAAAAAATCCCTGGAGTTAGGAAATTAACAACAATTTTTGTATTCATTTTCTAGTATCTTTTTAAGCTATCAAAGAGTGTAAGAGACTTCTCTGCCTTTAATGAAGGAGAATTTTAGTGAGCTTTCACTTGTCTTGGATTAACAACTACCTAGGTTGCAACCAAGTAAAATATTATAGTTTTCTTACTTATTTCCTTTTATGCTCTTCTTATTTAATGTTATATTTGCTTAATTAATATTGCATCCTTGCTTAGTAAAAGCAAGAGATTTTTTTAACTTTGATCACAGGCTATTCGCCTCCTCTAGCCGACTGTACTGGGACCAACAAGTGGTATCAGAGCCCAACCGCTTTAGAAGAACTAACCGTCGATTGAAGCAAACAAGACGATGGTCAGACCGAGTATCTATCTATCAAAGTTTGAGGGGGAGTTCATCCTATGAAAAAAGTGAATGGAGATATTTTTTAAAACTGACTTTGAAGTTTTATTAATAATCAAATATGGTTTTGTAGCTCCAAAAGATCAAAAAGATGAAGAAAAAGAAGAGTACCTTTGGAGAAAGAACTTTGTGGCGAATGGACGAGCTGAATTCTACCTGCTAAGTGTGCTGCCACCTCAAGAAATCAGCAAGATTGGCACTATAAATCAGCAAAGAAACTTTGGGAAAAGTTCTTGGAGCTACATAAAGGAACATTAGAAGCAAAACTCATGAGATGAGACCTTCTCTTGAACCAACTGACAAACTTTTGGCTGAAAGATGGAGAGTCAGTAGCGTAACTACACGCCAAACTGAAGGAATTGATTACTACTCACAAATCTTGAAGAAAAGGTAACAAATTGATATTCTCTAAGGTGTACATTGAATGCTTTTCCAAGGACACCCGAATGGTCTTCAATAATCGACTCCTACTATATTTCTAAAGATCTAGAGGTAAGTACATTAGAAAGTTTATTTTCCACTTTAGAACTTCATGAATCTATATGTGCATAATTAGATAAGGAGCCAAGTCAGATAATTGCCCTGAAGGCAAGAACAGACGATCTAGACTCCGAAGCATCTATTAATAAAGATGAGACAACCTTAATGGTAAGAAATTTTAGTAAATTTCTTAAAGCTAATAAATTTAATAAGTCAGAGGCAAAGAAGTATCTTCAAAATAAAAGGAAAGTTCGATGCTACAACTGTAAAAAAGAATGACACATCAAGGATAAATGTCCTAAACTGAAGAAGAAGGAGAAAGACAAAGGCTAAAGACTAACAAAATCAAAGCACAAGACCTTGAAGCCGATATGAGTTGAATCGTTGTCATTGGAATCAGAGTTAGAAGAATATGCCGGATTAGCCCTGATGGCAGACCACCAAAGGAATGATGAAAGTTTCTCAGAAATGAGTACCGAATAAAGCAGCGATGAAAGGAGAGCATCAAATCATGAGGTAAGTGAGGTATGTTTCCTACCTCCTAAACAATCTTTTAAATTTATTAAAATACTTTCTAAAAATATGCTTAAATTAGAAAATGAAAATGCTAAACTTAAATTAAACTTAACAAATCCATGCTCTTTAGTAATATATGATAATTTTAAAATAGAAAATGAAAAACTAAAAGAACGTAGAGAAATTGGAAAATGAGAATATATGTTCAAATGTTTTTTCAAGATTTATTAATTATGGTAGAATAAACTAGTACATCAAAAATCATAAGGGACAAATAAGAAAAATCCCTAGGAATTATGTACTATCAAAATTTTTAGTAAATCTTGTAGGTAGGAACCTATATTAGGTTTCAAAATCCTTTTTAGATTAAATTTCCCATTTTATTGATTTATTAGGGTAGAAATTGTTTACAGTGGAACCGGGGAAAGTATACAGAAAAGACAATTTTTTCTATTATATTTAGTATTAGTTAGCGATCCCGGTTCAGTGAGTCCTTTCTTCCGTGATGAACTGTTGGCATCAGTCCTACATTTTGCCTTTGTGGACCGAGGAGAAAGGGGGTTCAGCGAGAAGAGGGTTGTACCATGAGAGAAGCAAAGAGATCAACCTACTTTAAATATATAATATGAATTCCGGCAATGCAATGGAGTTGGATCCTCGTGTCGATCCAAATGAATCAATCTTTCTACAAAGGTAAATCTTTGCCTGCTAGGCAAGATGATAGTAAGTTACAAATTCTATCTCGGTAGGACATGTATTTCTATTATGACTTAGAAAAATATTTTTCGAATAATCTTCATTTTGAATTTTCTGTTCAAAATGTTTAGACTAATAGAACAGTAGTATTTCTATAGAGGGAGATTTTTTGATAAAAAATAAAATTTTTATGAATTATTTTATGAAAAGTTAATTTTTAATATTAAAAATTCAAGAGAATAGAAAACTATAAACTTTATTTTTTTTTCTTCCATTAAATAATCTTTTTTTACACATCTAGGAAAATTATGAGAATTTTTAGAGTTAAAAAATATTTTTAAAATTTATTTTTAAAAATTAAGTTACTCTACTAAAATAAATCCTTTCTGCTAGATTAGTTAATATCATTCTGTGTAATTTTTTTACTAATCTATCTTATTCTGTTTAAGTTTGAGAAAATTTTTAGAATTTTTCAAAATTAAAAAGTAATTGTTAAATTATTTTTATCAAAATAGAATATTAATTAATAAAAATATGATATTTTTAAAATTATTTCTAAAAAAAATTAACCTACTGGTAGTTTTTATAATGTACCCTTCTAATTTTTTTTTCAAAATTTTCTAACTATATATTTTATTTTTTCTAATTTTTTGATGTGATCAAAAGGGGATAAATAGGTACAAGCTAACGAGGAGATAGGATAATTGAAAATTTATTCATATACTAATTTGTAAATAATTAGTGTCATTGCAATTTTTCATTCACTTATTAATTATATTGCATTGTGTTTCAACCCTAACTTTTACTCAGGTTGATGAACATCAAAAATGGAGAGATTGTAAGTACCCCATGTAGTTTTGATGTGGTCAATCGAGTTAAGTCTTGTTTGCGTTTGATGCCTTATGTATAAGTGTATAGGAACTTAGGAGTATAAGAAGTCGAGCGGAAGATGCAGGATGAGAAGGATAGTATGGAAGGGAGTTGACTGACTTAGTACATCCGAGGGACGAGAAACTGCGGAAGAATACACCGACGAATGAGAAGGATACGCGAGGCGTTTCCGAGGGACGAGAAGCCGGAGTGGAAGTCTGCTCAAGGAGAAGGTTAGAATTAGGTTCAAGTGAGCTCAACTCCGGATAACCGATGCACCACCCACATGAAGAAGATCAGCTGGAAGCTAATCTACCTTGTGAAAGGCGGCTCCAATGAGCTTGAAGGCACCCCTAAAGCCTCATGGAAGGCACCTTTAACATGCTGTAGGTCCCTTAGAGGCTGGTAAGATGAGGTGAATTGCCTGAAAAAAAAAAACCTTTTTTGAACTTTTACAGCTTAATTAACATAAACACTTGCATAAAAGAAACTAATTAAGAAATTAGAAAAAGAAAGAGACATAGATCTTTTACTTGGTTTGCAATCAGGTGATTACTAATCCAAGACATTGAAAAGCCCACTAAAGTCTCCTTTAGGCAGAGAACCCTCTTACAGCAGTCAAAGCTCACAATTATAAAGCTAAATTCAAGGTAGAACGTTCACAAGTGTTCTTCTCTGTATTTTTCAATGTTGTTTAGCTTCTAGGATCAGAGCTGTATTTATAGTCTTGATCAGGGCACCTGGAAGGGTTTCAGGTGCCTGAACATGGATAGAATTTTATCATCGTCGCACCGGATCATGACAACGCGCATTTCAATAAGTTTTATGGTATAGGCTGAACCGGCTCAACCAGGGTGCTTGCTTGGGGCGCACTGGGTTCAGGCGCCTGGACCTAGTCTGGTGCCCAGAGTATAGTCAACCTCCGATTAACTTTTCCTCCCGGTCTTCCACTCCAGCTCCGCTCTAGGTGATTTCGGCCATCCGAAATATGACTCATTTGAACTCATTTTCCGACCTTCTCAAGCAACCTTCTGCTTCAGCTTCTCATCTCTCAAAAACACCGCGCCCCTCCTTCTCATCCGCCAGCGTACTCTTCCGCAGCACCTTGTCCCTTGAACACACTGAGCCTGTCGACTCTCTCCTATACCGTTCTTTTCGCTAGCTGCGTCTTTTGCTAAACTTCCTGTGCTCTTAAGTTCCTGCACACTTAGACACAGGGTATCAAAACATAACAGGACCTAACTTGACTTTGTTTGATCACATCAAAACTACCACGAGGTACTTACAATCTCTCCCTTTTTGATGTGAGCAACCCTAAGTTAAGTTATGGTAAACCAAAAAACAGATAGTAATAAAAATAGCAAGTACATATTTTGCATATAAGAAAAATTGTGCAAAAATAAAAAAAAATATAATTTCCCCCTAGACTTAACCTTAGTTCTCTCCCTTTGATCACATTCAAAATAAAGGTACACTTATGGAAGTAATTTGAAGTGAATTTAAATAAAGTCTAAAGGATAAAATATGATGACTATTATAATTTATAAAATATTATTGAAAAATTAATTTTTGAGAATGTTTAATTGTTTAAAAATCCTGAGAATTTTTGCAACAAAGAAATATCCAAAAACTATGATAAAATTTTCATGAAGTTGTGAAACTGATTTAAAGTAGAAGTAAATTCTTTTCTATATAAAGAATTGATTTTAAAAATTACTTTAAAATATTTTCTAAGAAAAAAAACATAAGCAATTTTCTAATAGTGTAATAGAGCAAGTAAAAAAAATGAATTCTCAATATCTATCTTTTGATAATTTAAAAAAGTTAGCATTTTGAATAAATAATTTAGATAAAATTCAATTACAGTAACACAATTTTGAAAATTTTTCCATGGATAGCGAAGATGATAAGCTTTAAAAATAAAATTTTCAATAGTAACTCTATGATTTTTTTTTATAAAAAAAGCTACTATTTTTTAATATGAAATCATAGAAACATAATGCAACGATCAAAAAATTTTGACAATTTTTCTCTAGATGAGTGATAAAATTATCTTTCTTATAAAAATTAAATTCTAATTAATTTCAAACAAAATCATGCAAAGATATTTATTTAAAAACATTAGACAAAAAAAACTTGAATTCAATTAAAATTAGAGCATGTAAAAAAAATTTAATTTAGGCACGATTTTAATACCCAATATAAATTTCATCCAACCAGATTAATCAAAAATTTCTTAGGGATATATTTTGATGAATACTTTCTAATCTGGCACTTATGATATCTAAGATGCCACTTTAGTCATGAATTATTTCTAAAATTTGAATAAATAAAAGTAGAAAGTATTTTGATGAATACTTTCTCGTCGGATCGGATCGTGACAGCGCACATTTTGATAAGTTTTTTGATCCTGGCACCCAGACCGGGTTGAACTGGCTAAACCAGGGTGCTCGCCTAGGGCACCCTAGGTCTGGGCGGTCCGGGCGCCTGAACCCAGTTTGGCGCCCGGGTCAGGCGCCCAGACCGCAGTCAACCTTCTGTTGACTTTTTCTCCGGGTCTTTCGCTCTAGCGCCGCTCTGGGTGATTTTGGCCATCCGGTATAGGGCTCACTCAAATCCATTTTCTAGCCTTCTCGAGCAACCTTCCGCTTCGACTTCACATCCCTCGGAAACGCCGCGTGCCTCCTTCTCGTCCGCCAACGTACTCTTCCACAGCACCTTGTCCCTCGGACGCAACCCCTCGACTCTCTCCTGTACCGTCCTTCTCACTAGCTACATCTTTCGCTCGATTTCCGATACTTCTAAGTTCCTGCACACTTAGACATATAACATCAAAATATAACATGACCTAACTTGACTTAGTTTGATCACATCAAAACTACGATGGGGTACTTGCATGCTAGAAGGCGCCTTCAATACTCGTCAGACGAAGATAAAATTTTATCTTCAACGAATAAAACTTAATCTATTGAAAGCGCATTGGACCTACTTGAAGGTGCCTCCGAGCCACAGATAAGTTTTTTCAGGGGCTATAAAAAAACCCCTTGGAGCTAGAAAATTAACAACAACTTCTGTATTCATTTTCTAATACCTTTCTAAGCTATTAAAGAGTGTAACAGACTTCTTCGCCTTCAACAAAGGAGAATTTAAGTGAGCTTTCACTGTATTAGATTAACAACCACCTAGGTTGTAATTAAGTAAAATACTATAGCCTTCTTACTTATTTCCTTTTATGTTGTTCTTCTTTAATGTTATATTTGCTTAATTAATTTTGCATCCTTGCTAAGTAAAAGCAAGAGATTTTTTTTAACTCTAATTGTAAGCTATTCACCCCCTTTAGCTGACTGTACTAGGGCCAACATATACAATTTTTCCCTGAGAGCCAAGGCCGTAGAGGGAGTTTTTTTTTCCTTCCACCGATAACCTCATAATAAATATCATTTACAACATCGGTGGATAGAGTCTGTAACTCCACTCCCTCTATATCAAGTTGAGACACCTGTGTAACTTGATTTGTCATTTCATCCTATGTAAAAAAATTGTTATCTAATATACAATTAATAGAGTTAGTCATTGTTAAATGTGAGCAATAATAAAGTTTATATTCTTTCATTTACGAACTTTGATCAATGATCGATAAATGTGTCATCCTTTTTTGGGTGTGTTTTTTGGTCCAATTTGCTCAAAAAAAAATAAGGCTCTCAATTACAATATCAGTTGTATTAATTTGAAAAAAAAAACATTTATACTTACATGTACTTTCATGACATCTTCATCATAGAAAATTGTATTTCTATTTTACAATGATTACACAAATAATGTAACTCGACATCATTCATACAGTTTGGATGACGCTTAACAAAATTCACAAACTCTTCAACTCTAGTAAAATATTCTTCAATGTTAAATCTATTTTTTAACCTATTGTACATTCAAACTTTATTCATATATATTATAACATAATGAGAATAAAATTTGCAACACTATTAAACGTGTAAAACTAAATATATGCATATAGTTTAAATTAAGCTTAATTAAATCATTCAAACTTAATATTATCAATAATACTTAAACTTAAATTAAACATTAAATTTGAACCTTAAAAGAGGCACACTTGTACTAAAAGAGAAGATATCAAACAAGCTGAAGTAACTTGCACACAAAACATTATTAAGTCAACACTCATAAACATAGGGGGTGTACAAATAACATACAATATTTTTGATATTTTTTACCCAAAAATTAGAAGTCTGCACGCACACATGGTAACTAGGGATGCACAGTCGACTGACTAGAGTTGCACATGCGGATGGTTGCCTAGCTAGGGCTGCACACGCACCCAATCTCCCATGGTCGCACGACTACTCAGACTGGCTTGAGGTCAAGGTCGGAGTTGAGCTTGCAACCAGCCAAGGCCGAGAGGCTGGGGCCGAGCTTACGACCACTATCACGAGCACAAGGTGCATTCGACCCCTTGAGCACAACACGAGGCCAGCCAGTGCAAGCACAGCGTGAGGTCGGCCGATGCAAGCATAACGTGAGGTCGACTAGTTCAAGTATAGCGTGAGGCTGGTAAATGCAAGCACAACACGAGGCTACCCGATGCAAGCATAGCACAAGGACGACCGCCGTGAACACATGGCACAACTATGCTCGAGAGGCTGGCCTCTCGAGCACAGCACGAGGATGATCTCACGAGCACAACACGAGGCCGCCCTCGTAAGCACAACATGAGGCCGACTTTGCGAGCTCACGTGACCAACCTCATGATCTCACGTGACCGACCTTGTAAGCTCACGCAGCCACGACGAGAGCCTCATCGAGGTCAAAGGGGAGATGAGAGAGGGGAGTTTTACCTCTCACTAGAGAGGAGATTGTAAGTACCCTAGATTGGTTTTGATGTGATTAACCAAGTCAAGTTAGGTCTTGTGTATTTAATCTTTATGCCTAAGTGAGCAGGAGCTTAGAAACACAAGAAGTCGAGCGAAAAACGTAACTAGCGAGAAAGATGACACAGAAAGGGAGACAATGAGCTCGGTGCATCCTAGGGACAAGGTGTTGCGGAAGAGTACACCGGTAGATGAAAAGAACGCACACGGTGGTTTGAGGGACGAGAAACCAAGGAGGAAGCCTGCTCAAGGAGAAAGTCGGAAGATGGGTTCGGGTGAGCCCAATTCCGGATGCCGAAATCATCCAAGCGAAATGAGCAGCAGAAGAAGAGAATGGAGACTTTGCTGCTTGTCCAGGAGCTCGGACTCCAGGCTCCTGGACACGGTCTAGGTGCCTAAACTCCAGGCTCCTAGACCTAGTTCAGGCGCCCTACCTAGGCGACGCAGCCAAGGCGTCTTCAAATTATTGAAGGGGCCCTAGCGCCATTTTGGGAGGCGCCCTCAAGCTATTTGAGGCACCTCTAGTAGCCATTAGGCTACCGTTGCGAAGAGGATAAAACTTTATCCTCTTAGAGGCACCCTGGACCTCTTTAGAGGTGCCTTTGAGCGATGACTATTCTTTTCCAAGGGCTATAAAAAAACCCTTGGAGCTAGAAATTCAATAGAACTTGAACAACAACTTCTGTATTCATTTTCTAGCTAATATCTTAGCTTTTCGAAGAGTGTAAGATACTTATCCGCCTTCAACGAAGGAGATATTTTTAGTGGAACTTTACAAGTGTCTTAAATTAACAACCATTTAAGTTGTAACCAAGTAAAAATCCTAGCATTCTTACTTATTATTTTTATAAGTTATTATTTCTTTTATATTAATTATTTTTCTTAATTAAATTGTGCATCCTTGCTAAGCCAAAACCAGAGATTAATTCTAACTCTTATTTCAGGATATTCACCCCCCTCTAGTCGACCAACGTGGACCAATAGAGATCACACTGGAGATCAAGTAGTGAACTCCAAGGATCGATGATGGGAGAGGGAAAGAAGAGAGTGATTGGGAGAAAATATTCAGGAACCCTAATTTTATATTGGCTTAGGGACTAAATTATATTTCCATTGCAAAATTAGTGATAGAATTATACCGCTAATTAGCTATGCAATATAATTCCTTCGTTGATTTAGTGATAGAAATATAATTTTGTCACTAATCAAATAGATTTTCTATGTTTTTTTTATTAATAACGTCTGATATTATGACAAAATATTAATTCAGTCGGTCAATTAGTGACTAGAATAATATTCTGTCGCTAATTAGTGATGGATATTTAATTCTGTCACAAAATAGTGATAGATATTTAATTCCATCTCTTATTAACGATGATTTTAATGTTCCGTTGCTAATTAGGTCGCTAATGGCGGATTTATTTTGTAGTGTATGACTCTCCTTGCAAAGTTAAGGTGCGATCCAATGCAACTAATCTCGGGCAAAAATACTTGACCGAGAGAGAACGAGTAAATCTCGAAGAGTTTTACTTTTTAATATCTTGATATCATACTTAGAAAGTCTTAGGTGAGACTTAGCTTGCTTATGAACATAATAAGAAAACTACCATGTGCATCTCTCATTGTTTGAAAGAGAGCTGCATTATATAATGCTTAGTTAAATGGTCGTTTATGTCGTCTAAGCAAGCAACTAAACGTGTACCATATTTAAAAAAAGTCATTAAAGCCTAAAATATAAAATTTTCCTTACCAATAGGTATACTTGAGTAATGAGATCGTTGAAAAAGAATGATACTTAGATAGTGAATGCTAATAACTTATGACGGATGATGCTAGTGAGTCATTTTAAAATATAAAGGCAAAGGTTTTAGGTCATTTTGAAATGATTTACACGATGTCAACCCATAGGATAGTGTGAGATATCTCGTGCTCGTTAGTATAATCCTAAAAATTCTCTAAGTTATACAATGTTAGATATCTTTCATTGGGCAAGAACTAGATCCTCTTTTAATAGAACAGATAATCATATTGCATTAATTTCATAACTTGATTCCAAAAGCCTGGAAAGATTTAGCTTGATTCTTTTTTTTTAAGGTGTATAGACAGTCCCGGACCTGATTAGTCCTAGAGGTGAGCGGTCGATCCCTTTGTTTGCCCACCATATATGGAAATGCTCGTAGTAGTGTGTTGACTGCCAACCTCCATAGTCCGTCCATCATTGAAGGGTTGCCCAAGCCGCAAACCGATTACTTAAATCGTGGATCCCTCAACACCGTTAATTTTTCCTCCATGTTAGTGTCCACGCATGAGAATTGAACCGCAATACACGAGGAGTTTGCTCCATTTGAATGTGTTGGTGTGGGGAGCACTAGACGATTGAACCTATATTTTGATAATGATAAAGAGGTTCAAAGTTAAGTTGTCTTGTTGTTCTAACAAGTTGAACTGAATATGCAGGAAAGTCCTAAGTCATCTTAGGCAAAGAAAAGTCCTAGTTGAGGTTAGGTAGGTGGAAAGTCCTAGCTGCAGTTAGACAACGGAGTCCTGGTCTGAGGAACTAGGCAAAGTCTTGATGGGTCGAGGACGTTGGATAAAATCTTAGAGTCAAGGGCACTAGGTGAAAATTCTGAGGGTCGCAGACACTAGGTGAAATACTGGACAAGTCAAGGATCAGGCGTCCAGCATGAAGACCTGATGTCTCGGACGCTGAGTAAAAGTCCAGACGGTCTGGATGACCGGTTTGGCAAAATGTAATTTTTCCTGGGAGGAGTAAGTGAGGACACATTCCCCGAAAAGGGAACAGTAGGCGTCGGTCCGTCCTAGAGTTTCAGCAAAACTCAAAGTCAAGACTGGACAATTCGAAGATTGTCTAAATTATTCTTTATATAACTGCTTGCCTATTATTTTAATTCTATTTTGCAGGAAGACTAACATTTTATAGGTTAGGATTTTTGCTTTTTCGATCGACCGAATGTCCAGATCGGTCGACCGAACCCCCAAGTAAAAAGATCAGATTTTAGCTCATGATGAAATTTTGACCGAGAGATCGGTTGATCGAACAGGGAGGTTCAGTCGACAGAACGGTGGATAAACAACAAGTTGATTGGACCGGATAAGCCAACGAAGATAGCGAGATTAGTCGATCGAACGGCGGGATCAATCGATCGAAGGACGATCTCATCAAAGCAACAACATCTGACAGAAAGTTGTGCCGATATAGAAGGATTAGTTGGCCGATTAGGTGGATTGATCAACCGATAAAAGTCAAGTCACCAACAGTGATCCCGAGATCAATGAATCGGATCACGTTCAACTTAGGTATAAAGGGAGGTCTTGACCAGCACTTCGGAACAGTCATTCAGAATGATCTTCTTTGTATGTGCTACTCAAAAGATAATTCTACAACGCCGTAACACTACTCCGACAATGACTATACAAAAGATCTAACTTTCTAAGTCGTTGGTAAACGTTGTTTTATTGCAATACTTGTACTTGTCATTTCTATACTCTATTTGTAAAGATTTTCTGAAACTATAGTGGCTACCCAATGAAAGTACTCTCACGTGTGGTCCTTGGAGTATGAGTTGTCATAGGCTCCGAACCAAGTAAAATTATTTGTGTTTGTGATTGTATTTTTTTTATTTCCGTTGTGCATTATGTGTATTGTGAAAAAAATTGCCACGATCCTACGTAATGCAATCAAATTTGAGAATTAGTTCCCAAATTTGACAACTACCAAGTTATTTTTACCCATTGAGTTTGAAAAAACAAATTAGATGAACAAAAATGAGATATAAAAAGCTAAATCAGTGATGCAAAATTTCAATCAAATTGAAAGCTTAGAGTATGACTAGAAGTAGATATCTGTAGAACATCTCAAATTACTCATTTTCTTTTATTGTCGACAGCATATGAAGTTTTAAATTATAAACAATAAATGTATTTTTTTTATTAATGGACTAGTCTAAGTCAACAAAGCTTTGTATGAATTTATACAAGCTCCTAATAATTGGTAACTCATTTAATTTCATGTGGTTTTTTGTAGGATGGTAGAGTCTGAATTAATTCGATACTGCAAAATATTTAGGATTTCATAGCGGGATCTTCATATATTTCATCATGATCTATGGAGCTTGTCCCATCCATGATTTTCGATTGAGGAACATATGTAGGTGTCTTTACAATGAACGTATGTTTAAATTAGATACCATGCTTATCTAAATTTAAGAGAAGTTGTATGTGATCATAAAATACTTTTAATTTTTTTTTAAAAAAAAATCTATAAATTAATAGTTAAGTCTGTTATGTTATATGAAGTGAATATTGAGCTATGACTTACACATATGAGTAAAAGATGAAAATCACATAGATGAGAATGTTAAGATGGATGTTGTTAAATAATCTTCCACATTGAATATTGCTTGTTAGAGATTACAGGAAGACTTTTTAATTGAAATAAACTCAAAGTTCAATTTCAGACCTACTGAGATGACCTGAGCTGATAATCTTAGACTGCCAAAAAGGAAGAAAGAGTTGTTTGGAAAGCTGGGCTGCTTAGAAGACTTGGTTGAACTGAGCTGGTCCGAGGCCGAACTGAGTTGAGGTCGAGTCGAGCTGCCCGAGTCCCAACTGAGCTGTCTTGAGTCCCAATTGAGCTGAGGCTGAGTTAAGGCCAAGCTGAGATGCTCGAGGCTGAGTCGGTCGAGTGCTCTTGAGTGAAGCTGAGTCGCCGAGTCTGAGTCAGTCGAGTGGTATCGAGTGGACGTCGAGTGCTCCCGAGCCCAAGTGGGAAGTCGAGTTCGAGTTGGAGAGCAATGCCGAGTAGCATAGTTGCCAAGCTGCCAAGTCACCTTAGTATCGAGTCTGAGTCACTCGAGTGTCGAGTTGGTTGAGCTGCCGAATGCTCCTATCGAGTCCGAGTGCATATGAGTCAGTCGAGCCAAGTACTCTTGCTGAGTTCGAGTTAGCAGTGTATGCCGAGTCCGAATGGCTGAAGCCGAGTTGCCTAGTGTCGAGGCCAAGTTGGAAGAAAGAGTTGTCGAGACCTACGTGATGTAGTTTCCTAATAATAGATTTGTCCTCCTCTGATTGTACTCCAATGTTATGATAGACGCCCATTTCTCGGGATACAATGACAGAACTACGTATACAACCAAACACTGGTTGTTAGTGGTGAACTGAGAGAGTACCCGAATGCTATTACGGGTAGTGCTATCTTGCCTTGAAACTTTCATGTGGGACTAAAGTCTCATTCACAATGGAGTCTCTTTCCTTTTCACCTCTCTTCCATTCGCTTATATCCAACAATTTTGTGGACATACAAGGATAAACATGATAAGAAATGAAAACATTAGAGAAAAAGTCGAAATTGTATCTATTGAGGGAAAACTCTTAGAGATACATTTAAGATGATACAGACATGTACTTAGACGACTAATAAATATTCCAATTAGGCGATGTGAAACTATGATAAATATACATCAAACGAGTAAGAGAAAGATCAAAAAAGATATGATTTGTAACAATAACATAAAATAAAATTTATTTAAATATAGATGACGATATAATAGAGGATAGAGTCTAATGGTATAAAAAGATCTATATAGTCGATCCTATCTAATGAGATAAGATTTGGTGATTATTACCGTTGGTACTGCTTATCTAAATAAACAAATTTTCTTAATCTACTAGGACAATGCCATAGAAGTAAAAAAAAAATCATGTTAATATATATAAATTAGGTTATTACACTCATTTCATAAATATTAAATTTTGTAAGAAGATTTATTAGTTAAATCAGGTTACTACATCTTATAGAGTAGTCATCCTTCAGATAGTTATAAACCAATCTAATCCAACCTCACCAATCTTTTCAGGCAAAGATTGGCTTCAACTTTATCTATTTTAAATGAAAACTAATTAAAATTAATTATTAATTACTAGTAACTTATAATTAAGGAAAAAAAAATCCAGCATAAGAATCATGAGCCCTTAATATAATATAGCATCCCAGCAATAATGATAATAATATTGCACACTTTGATTGAACAATATAATTAACAACCATATAGTATATGCTAAATAACCAGGACTGGAGCAAATACAAATTGATATATAATAATGATGGTGGCTAGTAAAAGAAAATATAAAATTCCTAGATTTAAATTAATAAACTGTCTCATAAAAATCACTATCCCATGTGCTATAAACTAATACATAATTCTCTGTAAGTAACAGCATGGCGGATGGCATTTCTAGTTGTTGTCTGAATGAAGAAAGACATTTTTTTTATTTCGGCAAAAGGATGCCTTACATTTTACACACAAGGACACCATTTTTCCAAAAAAAAAAAAATCAAGAATCAAAAATCAAAAAGTCATCCTACTAATGATTTTATCCTAAAAATAGATCTCTTATTTTTTCATGATATTGTAGCGGCTATCGAACAGCTATTTCAAATCGTAATAACTACTGAGTAGCTATTACACATTATTGTTAAATCATACATCATAAAACTTTGAACTCTCAATTTTAAATTTTGAATACTATTATGTTAAAATACTTTCTATCAATTTAATCAAAGTTATTTAAATTTTATCAAAATTATTTTAAAATAACTATAGAGGCTACAATATATTTAAGATGAGTCTACTGTTGATCATGTAAGCAAGCAAATGAAAAACAATCATTGACCAGAAAGACAAAACAAGAGCTAGCCGAATCGGCATGCAGACGCACAGCGTTCAGCAATGTATCTGTCACAGTCGACTACATCCTTAACAACCTCATAATTAAGCTCATTGTCAGCTAAATTAAGAAATCTCCATGCCGACAAGTTTTTTCTTTGTTGTTGTCGCTGAATGGCTCTCTCATGTGATAAGTGGACAAGTAGAATTGGAGGAGAGTGCTCTTCTTTCTTCCTTCTTGCTTTCTTTCTTGCTTCCTTCCTTTCTTCCTTTCTTTCTTTTTTATTGCAGAAAATGATAAAGAATGAGATGTAGGTACGTAGATGGATGGAGAATCATATAGCAGCAGTCTCATATATTGTTGCGATGTCAATTCAGTGGTTATGCCATCCATTTCCTGCGAGAAGCAGAGCATTATTGAGTAGGTTTCGTGTTTCTGGTGGCGTATCGCTGTAGGCAGTCTCCAGGGCCGGCGACGATCGATCGATCGATCGATGGATGTGCATGGAGTCGTTTAATTCTGACCATTTGTGTGTAATTACGAATCTAATCTTTGATTAAGCTTTTTATTTCATAACGCAAAAGACAATTACAGAAGAGATTCCTTGCCTTCATAAAAAAAAAATATTTTATCGATATCGAGTTTTCCAGGCTGGCAGTTGCTGGCAATCCCTAAAGTCCTTTGATTTGACTTTAATGGTCAAGGCTAAATGAATTAAACTACCGTGAGCAAATTTGACATAAATAAATAAGAAAACTTGTAATATCAAATTCACTGACAACCAACCCGTTTTAAAATATAAAACATTCAAACAATAAATAAATTTTGAATTGAGAATTTAATAATATTTAAATGAATCGAACTCAAAATACAACTGACATAATACAAAATTTGACTTGGCTTATCGTGTTTATAACTCTACTATGTTATTCGGTTTGAATTGATTTTGGATACCTGTTTATAGGGACGGAGCTACTCTTGGGTTAGGGTGGATTCTAGCTCCACCAGTTCCTTGAGTTTTCCGATAAATCTGCTATTTCTTGAGTTTCCTAGGTAGCCAATCAAATGTTAGATAGTTTTAAATCTTGGTTACGCCCTGCCTGTTTGTATGTCAATTGGATTTAAATAGTTGCCTTAGCATCCCACAGGGTTCTTAATATTGTTCAGAATGTGCAATAAAAATGTGGAGAAATTATGAAATAGAGCAAGCTTCTCCTCCAGAAGGGAGGCTGGTTAATTGGGCCACGACCTAATTAAAAGGCTTCTGGTATCTTGTAGCTGGGCTTTGAAGGTCCATTGGGCTAGTAAATCAGTCCATTAAAGCTTGACAATTCGTCAATTTGGGGGCACGAACCCAATAATCATGTTGGATGCCCATCTCTTGAATAATTCTATTAAGTTTGTAAATTAACCATCGAGGATAGCGACCACTATATCAATTTAAGGCGAGCACAAGCAAAGGCAACGTTAACGGCAACGGCAAGAGCAAGTGTAAGTGCAAAATAAGAACACTTTAACTATAATCGAGTTAGTTATCATATAGAAATAGATAAGGGTCTATTCACCATGAAACTAATAGAAATACTTTTCCATATTGACCTATTTAATTTTTTAATTAACCTTTTTATAAATGACTTTGAGACTGTGAGATCGATTTGGAACTTCCGGAGTGAACGTATAACCTTTTCAAAAAAGGTAAGGTCAAAAATAAACTTTACCGTGGAAGTTGATTACTAGACGAAATGTCACGAGTACGTTTTCAATTTATCCGACTGATGAACCGAGGGACGTCCGCCTAAGGACGAGTTAAGCCCAGATTCAGACATCTGGATTAAAAAAAAAATAATACAAATATAATATTACTTTTACAACCATATCAATTATAGAAGAAAAAAAGACTTTGACCTAATTAACTAAAGAATGATATACTTAGATGCACATCATAGCCTTATTGCCATCACACTGATGATCACACAACTCACACCGCTCAAGATTCCAATATAATACGAATATTAAGAAGGTCTGTTTCTAAATATGTATAAATTGTCTTTAGAATTTACTTAGTAGAGCTCGGTGACGGATTGGTCCATCCAATATTCATTATGAGGCTCGATATAGGCCGGAGCAGCAGCAGAATCATCAATCTGGATGGATCTATCGAGTTAATATATTTCACTAAATAATTTATATGAATTGAGTTGAAATTTTATTAACTATGGGCGTATAATAGAATGATAGCTTGGACAAAGAGGAGATGTTTGTCTCATCCTCTTGCGCTTGTGTAATTCATCTTCTTGGGTTTGTGGCAAAGAAGCTAGTTCTAATCTGACCCGATCTAATTCAGTTTGCAAAAAATTTACCTTAGCTTTCTGCTGGTCCAAGTCTTGTTGTTGTCGTAATATCAGTAAACCGTCTACATGAACTTTCTTGGTCAAAACGGTTATTTCTTAAGCATGTCGAGCTCTCAGATCATCTAATTCTTCAGTCTTTTATTTTAAATCCAAATAAGCTTTACTCCTCAAAGCCACTTCAGACCGAACTTGAGACTAAGCTGCTAGTAGACGTACTTCCAGCTCTCTTTGGTGTGAGTGATGGAAATCTAAGGCTTGCATAGCCTCCGCCAAAGACTTCTCTTTCTCGGACAATAGTTGATCCCAAGGAGAAAGATTTGAAGCTATAACTCTCAATAATATCTCTTGAAGAAAGTGAAGTAAGAAAGACTAAAGGTTGGTATTGCAGAAATTAGGAGCACACTTCTATTTAACTTGGTCACAAAATATATGATGAGGGTGTCATGGGATCACTATAGTAGATATGAAATGTTCAGAAAAATTAATATTTATCAAAAGGACAGTAGTAGACTTAGGTCTAGTCAGTCGGTTATACCTCCTTCGACTAGATTTGAAGGGGAGGCTAGTGATACGAGTTATGATAGATCAGCCTGGTGAATGAAGGAGGGGTTAAGGTCGAGAAAGATAGGAAAGGTATATAGCTGGTCGAGTGAAGGTCGAGCGAGCATCCATATGCTCATATATGCTCGGCTGAGCAAAGCCCAACCGAGAGCAAAGGTACTTAACCTTATATGATCCCCAGGGCATTACCGGTCGGTCGAAGATCGAGCGAGCAACCACGTGTTTATGTATGCTCGGTCGGGCAAAGCCCACTTGAGCGTAAAGACACTTAGTCTTATGTATGACTTCTAGTGCATTATCAGTTGACCGAAGGTTGAGCAAGCACCCACGTGCTTATGTATGCTTGGTCGGGCAAAGTCTGCCCGAGCATAAAAGCACTTAGCCTTATGTATGACTTCTAGTACATTACTGGTCGACCGAAGGCCGAACAAGCACCCACGTGCTTATGTATGCTCGGCCAGGCAAAACCCGCCCGACCATAAAGGCACTTAGTCTTATGTATGACTTCTAGTGCATTACCGGCTGATCGAAGGTTGAAGAAACACCCACGTGCTTATGTTTACTGGTCGACCGAAGGCCGAGCGAGCACCCACTTATGTATGCTCGACCGAGCAAAACCCGCCCGAGCGTAAAGACACTTAGCCTTATGTATGGCTTCTAGTATATTACCGACCGACCAAAGGCTAAGCAAACACCCACATGCTTAGGTATGCTCGGCCAGGCAAAGCCCGTCTGAGCGTAAAGGCATTTAGCCTTATGTATGACTTCTAGTACATTACTAGCCGACCGAAAGCCGAGCGAGCACCCACGTGCTTCAGTATACTCGACCGAGCAAAGCCCGTCCGAGCATAAAGGTACTTAGCCTTATGCATTACTTCTAGTACATTGCTGGCCGACCGAAGGCCGAGCAAACACTCGTGTGCTCATATACGCTCGGTCGGGCAAATCCCGCCCGAGCATAAAGGCACTTATCCTTGTGCATAGTTTCAAACATATTATCGGTCGATCGAAAACCGAGTGAGCACCCATGTGCTCATATATGCTAGGTCGGGCATAGCCCATCTAAGCATAAAGGCACTTAGTTTTATATATGGTTCTTAACAGCAGGTATCGATGAGGTATATATGCGGCCGACCCTAACGACCGACAGAGACATGACCAACAAGAAATATTCTTAACATATGCGGTCGGCTTGAATGACTGGCCGAGACACACCTAACAGATGGTGTTCTTATTATATATGTGACCGGTTTAAAGGACCAACTGAAAATATAACAATCTAGCAGATTTAGTGGGAAATATCTTCTAGAAGTTTCTTCAGTTATAATGACATGTCCATATCACAAATATAAGTCACAAATGACAAAAGAGATACATCTGGGGTACAAAAAAGATTCCTTAATGGATTATTGCACGAGGTATAGAAGATGACTTCATCTCCTAACAAACTCCAACAAACCGGGGACTACTTCACGACTACAGAGGTCATATGAGGTAATATAAAAAGGGGGATCCTCTCCGTTGGCAAGGTACGTAAGTTTTAGCATCTAAACTCTGTTTCACTTCAATTAATGTTCTTCTTCCTTTCTTTCACCTTTGAGAGAGAAACTGACTTGAGCGTCGGAGAGCCTAGCTAGGGATCCCCACCCCAGTCTTAGGTCAGTAACGCTTTGTTGGTTTGTCTCGCTGTGCGTAGGGTCGCGGAGGGCTTCTTCCAGATCTATATGAGGCTATCTTCAGCGAGGAGCATCGTTCACCGGAGTCAGCACACGTCTTCGTAGATTTCAGACAGGATCACCAACTATTTGATATAGGAAACATCAACATTATTCTGTGTCCGATAAATACATCATCTGCTATAGTAAGGTCATAAATTATAGACATTCCAGGACCATAATAGTGGTTTGTCTTTAGTATCTACTAGAGAATAAGAGCTAATTCTAACATGACGGACCACTCAATAGAGACCTTCCCATTTGGGTCCCAGCTTTTCTCTTGATCTTTTGGGTAGAAATTTTTGCAAGACCCAATCATCGATTTGAAAAGAGCGAGGAATAACCTTTGTGTTGTACACTCGGATAACTGTTAGTTAGAGCCCTAGAGTCAATCATTTGATGATTGTATTATGGACTTGTTGTTGTTAGAGTGTATACTAAAAGCCTAGCTTTTGGTATAAACATTTATCTAGAAATAAGAATCACATTGGTCAAATATCTACATTTATGATAAATGTAGTTGTTCAATTAATTTATATTGTAGATAACATGGTGTGTGGTGTCACACACAGAGGATCATGTTATCAGTACCTTATAAATTATAAACAGTAGCTCACGACCATAATGGAAAGGAACAAACCATTAGAAGGTCGTAGTGTAATTAGGTATTAGTTTATCTTAACTATATAATTACACTAGTACACTTAGAGTGTATTGAGTAGGACCATTAGAGGTCGTTTCTTTTATACTGACTTTATAAAGAAACAAAGACCTCAGTTATTATGGAAGTGTGTGCTCTTAATCCTAATATAATAACAAGCACATATATTTGATATTTATTTCTTTAATTTATCAATGGGTGAGATTTAGTTCGATGAATCAATAAGCCCGATAAGTTGGGAAATGATATCACTTATAGTGTGTGTTGTTGACTATAGAAGGAAACTGTGTCCTAGTGATCTAGGTTGAGAATGTCCCCAAGAGAAGCTCATAATGATTGTCATGTTAAACCCTGCAGGTGGACTTAGTCCGACATGACGATGAAGTTGAGTGGTACTACTCTTGGAGCTAGATATTAATTAAGCGAGTTGTTAGTAACTTACTTAATTAGTGGACATTTGTTATCTTAAACACAGGGAGACTAACACACTCATAATAAGAAGGAGCCCAAAATGTAATTTGGGATTGGTGCGGTAGTTCAATAATAGTTCTTTAGTGGAATGAATTATTATTGATGAAATTAAGTTGTGTGTTGGGCGAACACGGGATTAATTTCATCGGGAGACAAAACCAATTCCTCCTCTCGGTCCCTATCGTAGCCTCTAGTATATAGAGATTTATACCCACCGATACCCACCTTCTTACCCATCCAATGGGGCCGGCCAATCTAGCTTGGAACCCAAGCTAGGGCCGCCAAGACCAAATGGATGAGTCATGTTGGTGGCCGGCCAAATCTTGGGTCCCAAGCTTGGGTGGCCGGCCACTAGAATATTAAAAGGATTTTTATTAAAATTATTTCTTATGTGGATATCATGATTTTAAAGAGAGTTTAAAAATTAAAATTTCCTTTATAACTTTCTACAAAAGATTAAGAGAAGAGATTAATCTCTTTCCTTATTTGTAGATTAAAAGGATGGTTTTAATTTTGGTAAAACTTTCCTTATTTGTAAATCATCTACATGTTTAAAGAGAGTTTAAAATTTGAAATCTTTCCTTATTTGTTGATTAAAGGAGGATTTTAAATTTTAAGAAAACTTTCCTTTTAACCATGTTCATGATTTAAAGAAAGTTTAAAATTAATAATTCTCTTTTATTAGTTTCTACAAAAGATTGAGAAAAGATTTGATATCTTTCCTTATTTGTAGATTAAAAGAGATTTTAATTTTTAGAGATAACTTTCTTTTATCCACATGTTTAAAAGAAAGATTCTAATTTATTAAATTTCCTTTTATAAACCAATCATGAAGGATTAAATTATTGAAGAAATTTTATAAATTTCGGAGACAAATTAGGAAGTTTTAATTAATTAAAACTCTCCTTGTTTATAACTTTGGTGTGGCTGACCATGTAAATTGAGAAAAGGAAAATTGTTTTTAATTAAATAAATTTTTCCTTTTCATGGCAAAAAATTAAGGAAGTTTTAATTAAATTTCCTTATTTGCCAAGACCAAGGATTATAAAAGAGGGGTAGAGAAATGGTGAACAACCTCTATTATTTCTCTCCTCTTTTCCTTGGTGTTGTGGTGGCCAACCTCTCTTCCTTTCTTCCTCTTGGTGGTGGCGAACCTTCTCTATTGGCTTGGAGCTCTTGTGGTGGCGGATACTACTTGGAGAAGAAGAAGAAGGAGAGAAAGCTTGTATCCCTTGGAGCTTGGTTGGTGTTTTGTTCTTCGTCCTTGGTGAAGCTTCTTTGTGTTGGCCGAACCTAGCTAGGAGGAGAAGAAGGTGCTTGGTGGTTTCTCATCTCGGAAGATCGTTGCCCACACAACGTCCAAGGTTAGAAGAGGAATACGGTAGAAGATCAAGAGGTCTTTCTAGAAGGTATAACTAGTAATTTTTCTTTCCGCATCATGCTAGTTATTTATGGAAATAATACCAAATATAAGAGGCTTACGATTCTAGTATTTCGAATATGTTTTTCGAAGTTGTGTTCTTTTGTTTTATTTTTCCTTGTGATTTGATTGTTCTTTTCGGTTAACCTAAAGTTATTTTAGGAAATTAAATATTAGATTTCTATAAAAGGTTTTGTCTAGTCGGTGGTGGTTGCTCCCATATCCAAGAAGGCCATGTGCCTCGCCACGTCAGTACTGGGAACCAATTATGGAAATTAATATTTAATGGAATTAATAACTTAAGGTGATTTGGGTTGAACGTGTTAAGTTCCGCAGGAGATCCAAGTCAAAACCTAAAAGAACAAATAGATTAAGTTTTGGATCAAACGTGTTAAGTTCCGCAGGCGATCCAAAATTTAATTTAAAAGAACACATGGTAGCTAGGAAAAGGTTCAGACCTTTGTACAAAATTTTTGTACAGTGGAACCTCTAGGCTTTCCGAGTAGCAACCAACAGTTGTATCATATTCTTATATAAATAAAGACATTTGTTTTTTTTTATTATTATACTTACTTGTATTGGTGCCAAATAAACTAAGTATAATAGCGTCCTTGAGTAGAAGGTTCTCACCTATATCAATCGGTTAGTTGAACCGATAGTGAGATGATATAGGGAACACTACTATTAATCATTCCTAGTCGAATATTAACATTCAGGGACAATGTTAATGCAATAAGACTAGCATGTAGGTCAACTCGATGACTTGATCTCACAAGTCATGGATATAGAGATATCAAGTTGACACATGGTTATGCATTGGAGAATATATACTGAATGACTCGCCATGAGAAAGTATCATGGATCGTTATATGAGTGTCATATACTTTCTCATGTGGCTATTAGTATGACTACTAGTCCTTGGACCTGAAGTCACCATGGATCCCTACATAAGGAGTTATGTACTTTGGTTTCGTCAAACGTCACCCGTAACTGGGTGGACTATAAAGGCGATTACTGGGTATGTAACAAATTATGCAAAGGGATGTGAGTGATGTAGATGAGATCTATCCCTCCTATATGACGAGAGCGACATCGATATTCTTGATAGAGTGAGATCACGAAGTGCATGAACATGCCCAAATGAGTCAATATGAGATATTGAGCTCATTTGATTTAGTGAGTCTACTTGGAGATCAAGATTTAGATTGGTCAGAGGATGACACGGTCTATGCCTCACATTGATCAATCTAGATGTCTAGGATAGAAGGACACTTGTCATATATTGTGAGGAGTCACAATTAGTAGTCACAAGGTGATGTTGGATCTCAACATTCTTGTAACTTGGGTAGTAATGATGTGTTGCTAGATACCGCTCATTACTTATGCTCCTAAATGGGTTTAGGGGCATTACCAACGTTACAAGAACCTATAGGGTCACACACTAATTAAGGACAATTAGATGGAGATTAGGTTCATATGATGAACCAAGAGGATTAGATTCATGTGATGAATCAAATTGGATTAAGAGTAATCCTAATTGGGCTAATTGAGTTAGACTCAAGTTGATTCATGTGTTCAATGAGTCTAATTTAGATTATGACTCATTGAATCAATTTAATTAAATGAATTAGATCCATTATATTAAATTGACTTGAATTAAATGGTTGGATTAGATCAACCATGAGAGAGATTAAGTCAAGTTTGACTTGACTTGAGAGGAAGAGTCAAGTTTGACTTGACTTTATGCCACATCATTTGTGACTTGGCATTAAGTGGCCAATGATGATGTGCCACATCATCATGTTTAGCACATGTGTGTGCCACCTTATGGAGGTTACATATTCCCTCTTTAATGTCCACTTAATGAAAAATGGGGGTTACACTTCTTGTATTGGCCGACTACTTTTGTGGTGAATGAGGAATTCATTTTTCATTCAAGGCTCATTCACATCTTCTTCTTCCTCAAGCTCTCTCCTCAAGCTCTCCCTCTCCTCCTCTTGACGTGGTTGATCAAGGGTGCTAGTACACCTTTGTTTAGTTTTTCTCCACCCATTTGTTCGTGTGAATACTTCCAGAGGATCGTACGCTTGACGATCTCGAGATCCGGCACTTCCTTGGATGAGCGGGATTCGTAAAGGGCGCGCATCAAGGGTAATTCCTTCTCCTAGTTTAGAACTAGCATAAAACTTGTACTCGTAATGTTTTCAAAAGTTTTACTTCGCACGGATCCGGTGGCTGGGGGTTTTGGGGTTTCCACGACGCGAAAAAGCGGTTTTCGCGGTCCGAAAAACCCAACAATAACTTGAGATCAATATCCCATGGATCAAGAGAAGGCTTGGATTCTTCTTTCTTCGATTAAGTCCATCTCTTCATGTCGAGAAGTTGTGTTATCTTTCGAAGTATAGGCAGCTATCTTGGCGAAATCTATTGCTACTTCAATAGGTAACATAACCTCAACTTCATATACCATTCAAAAGGGTCTCCGTAGCTCGACAAAGAGTGGTTCGGAAGGCCCATAGACATATGGTAACTCCTTGACCCAAGTTTTAACCACGTGCTCTAATTTTACTTTTATACTATACACGATTTCTTGATTAGTCACCTCAATTTGTCCATTGTTTTGAGGATAGACCATGAATGTCAAAGCTTATTCTACTTAGAATCATCATTCTCATTTTTTTTCCCCCTGAAATGATGACAATTGTCAAAAATCAGAAGTCGAGGAACGTCATACTTGCATAAAATATTTTTCCACAAGAATTTTATCATAGCTTGCTCAGTGATGTAAGCCAACGCCTCCACCTTAACCCATTTAGAAAAATAATCTACCACCATAATGATAAACTTCTTTTGGGTTGTTCCCCTAGGGAAATGACCCATTACATCTATCCCCCATTGGTCAAATAGATATGAAGCAATTACTGACTTCATCAGTTTGGTTGGCTGAGTTTGAAAGTTTTGGTGTTGTTGGTGAATTTCACATAGCTTCACTATTTGCACTGCATCCTTTCTTAAGACCGACCAAAAATATCTAACTAATAATGCCTTTCGAGCTAGAGATTATCCTCCCAAATGATTACCACAAGATCCTTCATGTATCTCTTTTAAAGTACCTCAGATTCCTGCTTTCCCAAGTAGCGTAATATTGGCCTGCACTGGATCGCTTATATAAAACTCCTTCTAAAAGACAAAATTTGTTTGCTCAGTGTCTAAGCTGTCTGGCTTGTACATTGTCTTTAAACAATTTTTATTTTTTAAATATGCTTATAAATTATATTCTCCAGTCATTCGTTATTAGATATGGGACAACTTCCAATTGTGGTATCATCTCTACTTGAGACACTAGTTCTCGAGAGGTCCATTCATCTAGAGAACTAGCCAATCGAGCTAATTTATCAACTCGTGAATTATCCACCGGAGCAATCTTTTTTAACAAGAATTTTGTGAAATTTTCTTTGGTCTTCTCTACTAGTTCATAATATCTGTGACATTTCTCATCTTTAATTTCAAATGTCTTATTCACTTGTTGCATGACCAGCTGGAAATCCATATGTATTAATATTCATTTTGTTCCCAAATTATGAGTAGCTCACATAGTCACCAATAAAACTTCATATTCATATTTGTTATTAGAAGCCCTAAATGTGAGACGAACAACTAACATGATTTATTCACATTATGGGGAAATTAGGACCACTCCTATTCCACTATCTTCCTTGTTAAAAGAACCATCAGTATAAATTTTCCATGATCATTGTTGTTCAGTTCAAAGAGATTCCACTAAGTCTGCTAAGACTTATACTTTGATGGTTAGGTGAGATTAATATTCAATATCATATTCGGTCAATTCGGTAGACCATTTAATGAGGCGTCTAGTGGCCTCTGGATGAGTAGGTATTCAACTGAGCACAGTACATATTTGTCAATACAACAATTGGATGAGATAAGAAGTAAGATTGCAAACACCGAGCAGTCAGAGTTAACCCCATAGTTAATTTTTTATGACTAGTGTATCAAAGTTTAGGGTCTTTGAATAAATAACACACATAATACATAGGATGTTGATCCTCCTGTTCTTCCCAAACAAGCACAAAAGTTACCGCTATATCTGATAAAGATAAATATACTAATAACTTCTCGCTGGAGAGAAGTTTGGTCAGGACCGGTAGTTGAGCCAAATAATCTTTTAGGTCTTGGAAGACTTTTTTCACAATATTCATCCCACTAGAATCAAGCAACTCAGAGTCGTGATCCTATCCACCAACCTCTAGGCTTCAAGGAGAGTGTGAGGAGATTGTATCTATCAGGTCACATCAATTTTTTCAAAATTTGCCTCAGTCCCTCATTCAGTCACTATATATCCTAGAAAACTTCCCTTAGTAACCCCAAAAGTGCTTTTTTTAGGATTGAGCCTCATTTGGTATTTACATAAGATAGCAAAAGTTTCTTCTAAGTCCGATATTAAATCACTAATACATAAGGATTTAATTAATATGTCATCAATATATACCTCCACATTCTTTCCTAGTTGTTCAACAATGATTTTGTCTATCAATCTCTGATAGGTGTTCCCTATATTCTTCAAACTAAAGGCATCACAAGATAGTAGAAAGTGCCATCAACTGTAATAAAACTTACTTTGTTCTGATCAACTTTGCTAAATGATTTGATGATATTCTCGATAAGCATCCAACATTGAAATATATTAGTGTCATATGGTAGAATCTATCAATTGATTTATGCACGGGAGGGGATAACAATATTTGGAACATGTCTTGTTTAAATATCAAAAATTCTCATAGACACACCACTTTCTTGAGAGTTTAGGTGCAAGCAGAACATTAGATGACCAAGTAATATATAATACCTCTCTAATGTGGTTGTCGTTTAAGAGGTTATTGACTTCTTCCCAAATAATTGTATCATTATCGGCTCCAAAATGATGTCACTTCTGTTTGATTGGTCGGGTGTCTAGTGAAATATGAAGGTTGTGTTCCATTACTTCCGGACTAATCCCAACTAAGTCCTTGGTCGTCCATGCAAAGACATCTACATTTTGAATAAGGCATGCTATGATCGAAGTTCACAATTCGTCAGGGAGATCTTTTGAGATTTTTTTCTTTCTGGTAGGATGGGAACTATAGAAACAAGTTGTATTTTTGGCTTGAAAGTTGGTGAATGCCTCTTTTTTTTAATGGTGTACACTCCTTCCATGGTTTGGTTTTGTTGATTTGCCCATGCTTCTTGATTGTTCTTTTTCTATCCTTTCCGGAAGATTTCGACATGACATTTTCAAGGGACTTGTTGGTCTCCCTGAACCTCTCCAACTTCTTTGCCCATAGGAAATTTGATAATCCAATGATAGGGAGAAGCCACTTCTTGTAGAGCACTGAGAGACGGTCATCCTAACAAAATATTATAAGAAGGAGCATTCACCATGATAAAAACAACTAGAATAGTCTTCTTCAACGGTACTTCTCTTAGAAAAAGAGGTGACTTAATTTGACCGAGTGGTCATAGTTTCTATCCCGAAAATCCAAACAAAGAGGTAGAGATAGATTGAAGATCATCAACTAATTTGATTTCCATTTGCTCTAGAACCGTCCAATAAAGAATATTAACTGAGCTATCTGTATCCATAAATACTTTACCAACATTATAATTAGCTATCAAAGCATGTATTATCATAGCATCATTATGGGGAACGATAACACCTTTTAAGTCATTGGGACCAAACCCCAAAATAGGCCCAGTTTTAACTTCAAGTATGTGGACAGTCATGAATTCTTCTTGACTATATCTTTTTTAGATCCGTTGGAATCAACATTAATGGCATATCCAAAAATCATATTAATCATCCTCGGATAGATAGAGGATTTTTAAGTACCCCTCCTTGTGGTGATGATTATAACTGATTTGGAAGGGGAGCGTAGGAGGTTGAGGCCCCAGATGATTCTGCCTTGGAGGATGATGAGGAGTTTATCTTTGTCGAGGAGGTGTTGGATCTGTCAATATGTTCCTCATACGAGGATAAGCTTTGACGATTCGTTCTAACTCTTGCTCTAGGTCACTATAATTGTGAGTAACATGCCCATATTCATGATGAAATTCACAAAAAGTTAGGATTGTTATCTTTGGGGGCCTTGTTCTGAGCCTATGAGCCACCTCAGGAGTTAATGTTTATCACAAATCTGCATGACCCTCTCTTTAGTATATCATAAAGGGAGATTATAGAGTTGATACCTCAGGAGATCGAGTTGCATAGGTTAGGGAAGCGATTGGGGATCTAGTTGACGTTTTCAACAGGTTGACCTCCATGCTGTTCTTGTTGGGCTCATTGTGCTTCTTTCACATTAATGTATTTTACAACTCTTGCTAAGAGTGTATCAAAATCAATTGACGACTTCTTAGATAAGAATGGAAAGAAATCACTCTCCCTAAGTCCCTAGGCAAAGACACCCTTCAAGATCTCAAGGACTACAGAAGGAATTTTCTATGTCGCCCGAGTATACCGTTGAATGTATTGACAAAGAGTTTCTTAAGGCTTTTGCTTGAGATTGAACAAACTAAGCGGAGTAAGCACATACCTTTTGGAACTAGAGAAATGTCATAAGAATAATACAACAAAATCATCAAAATAAGATATAGATCTTGCGCATAATGTATTAAACCATTACTGATCTGATCCGACCAAAGTGGTAAGGAAGACACAATACTTGAATCCTTCTATAAATCGATGGAGTATAACAACATTCTCAAAATGACATAAATGGTCTTTCAGAGTTAAAGAACTATTATACTCTGAAATATAGTGAGATGAAAATGTCAAGGTAGATCTTTCTTCAATATGTCTTCAGCAAAAGAGATTTGTCGAGCAGCGACCCTCATGGGAGAAGAAGGTCTCACCAATTCGTTTACTAGTAATATATTATTTGGACGATGAGTCATTAGTGGAGGTATGGTGTATCATTGATGGACTCCTTACCAGGTCGATATTGGGAAGTATCTCCTCAGAGCTATGTGCAACAAGAGTAATTGATAGTGGTAGCTCCACCAGAATCGCTTCCTTCCCCTCCGACATAAGAGAAGTGCCCTTGGGTTGAAGAGTTTCCTCTAAGATTGTGTCCATCAAACGAGATATCCTTTCTCGGAATATTAGATCCCTACCACTTCCATTGATTTTCGACAACGAGGGTTGAGATGATCCTACAGAATGTTCTGGTTGTTGTTCTATCATCGCTTTTCTAGATCGAGTCATAGTAACTTTTTATAGGATTTTTCCACAGACGACACTAATTTATGTAGGTGTGGGAAGCATCCGATAGTCGAACCTGTGTTTTGATTATGACAAACAGTCTAAAGTTAAGTTGTTTTGTTATCTAATGTGTTTGAATAAGTTTGCAGGAAAGTCCTAAGTATACTTAGGCAAAAGTACTAAGTATACTTAGGCAAAAGTCCTAGCTGCGGTTAGGCAGGTAGAAAACCCTAGGGGGAGGTAACCCTAGGTTCTAGAGGGTGGTAACCCTAGGCAAAAAGTCTTGGCGGGTTGAGGGCTTCGAGCAAAAAGTCTTAGATTCAAGGACTCTATGTGGAAAGTCCTGGTGTCGCGAACCAGGTGAAAGGTTGGGCAGGTCGTGGAGCGGGCGTCCAACAGAAAGTCCTGGAGCCTCGGGCGCTGAGCAAAAGTTCAGTTGGTCTGAAAGATCAACTGCAATAGGTAAACTCTCCTGAGTGGAGTATGTGAGGGCGTGTTCCCCGGTGAGGGAACAGTAGGCGTCGGTTCGACCTAGGGTTTCCGATCGGGAATCCAAAGTCAGAATCGGACGGTCCGATAACTGTCAAATTCTATGTCTTATTATGTCTCAACTTTGTTTTGCAAGATATGTTGTACTAACGTATTTTGTAGGAAGTGAATTGGAGTGTTTGCCTCAAGGAACCTGGAGAAGACCCTCTCGTAGCAAGGCGCGAGGGTGCCCTGATAGATCTTGTGGGCATCTTGGATACTAAGCAAAGGGTGCCCTCATGGAGCTTGAGGCTGCCCTGGACACTAGCGCGAGGGCGCCCTCAGGCGGATAAACTGTGACTGAGTCGGAGCTCATCCATGCTGCGGATTTGGCGGGGTTGAGGGCACCCTCCACGGTGTTGGAGCCGCCCTCCACGAGCTTTATACGCAGGTCTCGAGCAGCAGCAAGCAACAACATCAGAAATGTGATCCATCTTCCGTGTGCTGCCTAAAGAACGTTCCGACAAAGCTGTAACTCGACTCCGACGACCAGAAACTTTAAGTTCACTGTTCTCTTTTGTCATTGGTATATTTTACTGCATTTAATTGTACTTCAAAGTTGTAAAGATTTACGAATTGATAGTGATTGCCCACCGAAAGCGATCAACTATCGCAGGCCTTAGAGTAGAAGTCGCCCAAGGCTCTGAACCAAGTAAATCTTGGTGTTTGCGTTGTTTGTTCTTATTTTCGCTGCGTTTACTCTTATTCTTCCAAAACGAAAAATGAAAGCCACGAGCGCTATTCACCCCCCTCTAACGCTTTCGATCCAATAATTGGTATCAGAGCGAGGCCGCTTCGAATTGGTGCAACCACCATTCAAGCAATATTTTTGTGGTAATTTTCTGATTTTTCAGAGTCAATCGAAATCGGTATAATTATCACCTTCTGATCCGTTTTTCACAATCAAAGTTTTTGCTCGAAGCTGGTGCAACACCACTCGAGTTCAAGTTTTATTTTTCTTAATCCCACACTACTAATCCAAGACTAGGTCTTGGAACAAGTTTTTATTTTTCCTTGTGTGCGAGATCTCCCTTTGCTCTTGTTAAAGTGTATACTAAAAGTCTAGATTTTTTGTATAAACATTTAAGAATCACATTGGTCAATATCTACATTTATATGCTAAGTGTAGTTGTTCAATTAATTTATATTGTAGATAACATGGTGTGTGATGTCACACACAGAAGATCATGTTATCGGTTCTTTATAAATTATAAACAGTAACTCACGACTAAGATGGATACGAACCAACCATTAGAATAGTCGTAGTGTAATTTGGTATTAGTTTATCTTAACTATAAAATTACACTAATACACTCTGAGTGTATTGAGCAGGACCATTTGAGGTAGTTTCTTTTTATACTGACTAGATAAAAGAATAATACTTCTGTTATTATAGAAGTGTGTGCTCTTAATCCTAATATAATAACAAGCACATATATTTAGTATTTATTTCTTTGACTTATCAAAGGGTGAGATTTAGCTTGATAAATCAATAGGCCCGATAAGTTGGGAAATGATATTACTTATAGTGTGTGTTGTTGATTATAGAAGGAAACTGTGCCTTAGTAATCTAGGTTGATAATGTCCCCGAGAGGAGCTCATAAGGATTGTCATGTTAAACCCTGCAGGTGGACTTAGTCCGACATGACGATAAAGTTGAGTGGTACTACTCTTGGATTAAGACATTAATTAAAATGAGTTGTCAGTAACTCAATTAATTAGTGGGCATCCGATATCTTAAACACAGGGAGATTAACACACTCATGATAAGAAGGAGTCCATAATATAATTTGGGATTGGTACGGTAGTGCAATAATAACTCTCTAGTGGAATGAGTTATTATTGATGAACTTGAGTTGTGTGTTCGGGGCGAACACGGGATACTCGAGCTCGTCTGGAGGCCAAAACCAATTTCTCCTCTAGGTCAATGTCGTAGCCTCATTAATGCCTTATATCCACTCATTAAAAGCCTATCTTGGTGTCCAAGAGGGGGTCAACCCATGGCTTGGTGACCAAGCCATGGGGCCGGCCACTTCCTCCTCAAAGGGGTCGACCTCTTGCTCGGTGCCCAAGCAAGAAGGGGGCCGACCACATAATTCAAAGTATGAGGGGTGTTTTGAATTTTTAAAATCTTCTCTTTGTAGATATCTACAAGTTTTAAAAGCGAGATTTTAAAATTATAAAACTTTCCTTATTTGAATTAGGTCACATGGTTTAAAAGAAAGTTTTAAAAGATTTAAAACATTCCTTTTTTTAACCATCCACATGGTTTTTTAAAAAAAAGAGTTTTAAATTTAAAACTTTCCTTTTTTGTAACCATGTTAAAAAATGAAATTTTAAATGAGAAGTTTTAAATCTTAAAACTTGTTTTAAAATTTGCCTTTTTTAAAAAACATCTACACTAGGAAATTAAAAGAGAGCTTGTAAAATTTTATAAGAGCTTTTCTTCTTTGCTTATAAAATTTTTACAAGATATATTTTTCTTCTTTTAAGGGCCGGCCACCCTTGCTTGGTGCCCAAGCAAGGGGTCGGTCATTCAATCAATTAAGAGGAGAAAAAGGAATTAAAAATGAGGAAAGGAAAAAAGAGGAAGATTTTAATTTTTTGTAAAAATCTTTCCTTATTTGTCTTGGGCAAGTATTATAAAAGAAGAGGAGAAGATGCCTCATGAGGGATCGATTCTTATTCTCTTGCTTGTGCTCTCTCTTGTGGCCGACCCTCTCCCCTTTCCTTTCCCCTTGCTCTCTTTTGTTCCTTGGTGGTGGTTGTGGCCGAAACTTAGAGAAGGAGGAGGAGCTTTTGGATGGTGTTCATCTTGGAGGTTCGTCGCCCACACGACGTCCAAGAGGAAGCGAGGAATACGACAGAAGATCAAGAGGTCTTTGCATACAAAGAAAGGTATAACTAGTAATTATTTTCCACATCATGCTAGTTTTTCTTTGTATGAATTCCAAACACAAGAGACATATGATTCTAGAGTTTCGAATTTGTAATTCGAGTTTGTGTTTTTTTTGTTTTTCGAATTTGTGATTCGATTGTTCTTTTTGGTTAAACCTAGAGTTATATAAGGAAATTAAAAGGCTTTGTCTTGACGGCGGTGGATGTTCCTATACCCAAGAAAGACTAGTGCCTCGCCATGCAGTCCTGAAAGCCAATTTTAGAAATTAATATTTAATTAAATTTATAACATATGTGGATTTAGATCAATAATGTTAAGCATCGTTTGCGATCCAAACCTAAGCCATTAAGAACAGATAAGTTAAATTTGGAGTTAATAATGTTAAGTTCCATTTGCGATTCCTAATTTAATTTCTAAAGAACACAATAGGTTGTTTAGGAAAGGTTCGACACTTGTACAAAATTTTTGTATAGTGGAACCGGTACGATCTTCCTAGGACCAACCAACAACTCTAATGGCCCATTAAGAAGGCTACATCATAGCCCGCCCTCCGCTCTTCACCGGTGAGGACTTCGGCTACTGGAAGGGACAAATGGAGTCATATCTCCAAACTCAGTTCGAGATGTGGATGATCGTCAAGACTGGGATCGCACTTCCACTTGACAGCTCGGGAAAACTAGTAGCATGCGAGAACTGGGATGCAAGCATAATCAAGAAAGTCGAGGCCAACGCCAAAGCAACCTGCACCCTCCAATGCGGCCTTACAAAGGAGGAGCTAAATTGAGTCGGCCCATTCTCAAGCGCAAAAGAATTGTGGGAGAAATTGATCGAGCTGCACGAGGGCATATCCGACACAAAGGTAAGTAAGCGTGACTTACTGTTTAATAAACTGTATAACATCAAAATGCAGGAAGGAGAGACAGCTAGCTAGCTTCATGCACGAATTCAAGATCTACTGAACGGATTTCACGTGATCGAACAGAAAGTGGAGAACCACGATGTTAAAAGGTATTCGCTTAATGTCTTTCCGAGGAACACTTTGTGGGCGTCCATTGTCGATGCCTACAAAGTTTCTAAGGATTTGTTTTTAATTAAATTAGATGAGTTATTTTCTAAATTTGAGTTACATGAACAGACTAATGCTCGACCGGTCGAGAAAAGTGTTGCATTATTTGCAGGTACAAGCAAGACAAAGGAAGCGGGGAAGAAGCATCATATTGAACCCGAGTCCGAAGAAGAACCAGACTCGGATAATGACGACGATGAGATAGAAGCCGAAATCGTCAACCTAGTACGCAAGCTCTACAGAAAGAAGAAGGGGCTCACAAAGAAGGATATCAAGAAGGTGGTTCAGTCTAAAAATGTACAGACAAGTCAAAAGATAAAGTTCGAAGTAACCTGCTACGGGTGTAATCAAAAGGGACACGTCAAGGCCAATTGTCCCAGCCTAAAAGAAGTAAAGAAGCAGAGAAAGAAGAAAGCACTACAAGCCACATGGGACGAGTCATCATCAGAAGATTCCGATGAAGAGCTCGAGCAGCCGAGCTTCCTTGCATTGATGGCCTGGGAACACATCGACAAATCGGAGACTGAGAGCAAATCAGAAGTTGAGTCCGAGCGAAGCCACAGATCTGTATGCATTTCTAAAGGGCCTAAACCCACTGTAAGTGCTTGTCAAATAGATAAATTATACAATTTAGTTAATTATTTGTTACGTAAGCTAGCTAAATCGAATGTCTGGGTCAAGTCACTTCAATAGGAAGTAACATTCCTTAAAGAAGTGATTAACCCTAGCTCCTTGACTGATCTTGATCAGACGGGAACCTCAACTCAAGTCCAAGAGATTGAGGAAGAGAATTCTAGTCTGAAAAATCAAGTCAAGGAACTGAAGGGCACGTTGAAACGGTTTACTCTGGGTTCCAAGAATCTTGATCTAAATCTTGGAAAACAGCGAGTCGTTTACAACCAATCCGGACTTGGATTCAAGGCTAAAAGAAAATACAAGTCATATTTATCTCTGGTTAATAGAAATAATAGCAAATTAGTCCAAGCATGGGTCCCCAAGTCAAACTTGGTTAATCAAGTTGGACTTGGACAATATTGGGTCCCCAAGGATCTAATCCACTATCTTGATAGACCATATCAAGGCTATGATCCATGGGGAACCAATAGGAAGACCATTTTTAGAATGGTTTGATGATTGCTTTTTCTGATTTTATTATACATGCTTAGATTAGGCTATATAAGGACCTAGGCGTGATTTATACTTGACTAGTTAGACCTAGGAGTTACTATAAGAAAATTAAATATCCAATTTCTCTGAAAGTCTTTGTCTAGAAGTGGTGGATGATCTCATAACCAAGAAGTCCTAGTGTCTCGCCACAACCTGGAAGCCAATCATTAAAATAGATATTTAATTGACTAACTGTAAAATCTGAGTCTAACTCAAATGGAAATCAATCCTTAGATGATAATATAAATCGAAGATTAACCATTTCACAAATCTACTAAGGTTCCCTGTTTAAAAATCTAGAAAATGGTGAGATGGACTTAGGCTTAAAGTAGTTTCAAATTAATTAAATTAACTTAATTAATTTCAAAAAATTAATTTCAAAATGTTTAAATCATAATTAATTTTTTTTCAAACATCATAATTAATTTTAAAAGGATAATTAATTTCAATCAATGTAAATTATAATTATTTTTTTTCAATTTCAAAATTTAAAATCATTATTTATAAAATTATAATTTTAAAATCATAATTAAATCTCAAATTATTAATTATTGAATTTTTAAAATCTTAATCTTAATTAATTTTCAAATCATATGATAATTAATTTTCAAATTATATTTAATTCAAAATCTTAATGATAATTAATTTTCAAATCATATTTAATTTCTAAAATATTAATTAATTTTTAAATCATATTTTCAAGTTATAATTTCAAACTTAATTAATTTTTAATATATTTTCAAAATCTTCAAATGTTTACTCATTTGAAATTCAAACTCACTGAAAATATAAATTTATATTTCAATATTTTTGTAAATATTGATAAAATGAGTTAAATCCATCTCACACTCACTCATAAGATGAACATACTTGATAACCTAGAATGAGTGAGATGGAAAATTAGGAAAATATAAAATAACTATTATATGTTTTCTTTAATTTACATGCTTGGACTCTAGGATCCTCAAAATTTGTAAGACATTAATCAAGGGAGAGTTAAAGGAGTCAAGTTAAGTTTTTTAAGGGTTAAAGTTTTTTTTTAAAAAAAAAGAGTTCAATTTTTTTAAACTATTTTTGAAAAATAAATTACTTTTGAAACTAAGTATTTGATAAAGTATTTTAAGTTTTTTACTTAGCTAAGTATTTTTATACGAAAATATTTTTAAAAGCTAAGTTTTTTTCTTTTAACAAAATATTCTTCAAGCTAAGTACTTAATAATTTAGCTAAATCTTTGTTGAGAAAACTAAGTATTTTTCAAAGCTTAAATTTAGACTTTAATTAAATTTAAAAAAAAAGGAGCTAAGTACTTGTTGGACCCCATGGTAGTTTTGATGTGATCAACCAAGTTGGTTAGGTCCTGCGTTGTATTTGATCCCTGTGTCTGAGTGTGCAGGAGCTTAGGAGCACAGGAAGTCGAGCGGAAGACGCAGCTAGCGAGAAGGACGGCACGGGAAGGGAGCCGACGGACTCGGTGCGTCCGAAGGACGAGAGAGCTGCGGAAGAGTACTCCGGTGGGCGTGAAGAGCGTGCGCGGCGTTCGAGGGACGTTAAGCCGGGACGGAAGGCTGCTCGAGGAAGGCCGGGAATTGGGTTCGGGTGAGCCCTATTCCGGTTGGCCGCAATCACCCAAAAGAACGGAGCGAAGGAAGCTGAAGAAACTAAGCTGGAAGCTTGGAGGCGCCCTTGAAGGCGCCTTCAAGCCTGTTGAAGGCGCCTTCAATAGGTCAGTTTTGACCGTTTGCGTGCGGATAAAGTTTTATCCGCTGACCGAGCTGGAGGCGCCTTGAACCTTGTTGGAGGCGCCTTGGACCCTCGGGATAGACTTTCCAGGAGCTATAAAAAGGCTCCTGGAGCTAGGAATTCAACAACAACTCAAGCAATCAATCTGTAGTGTTTCCTAGCAATAGTTCTGAGCTTTTGAAAGTGTAAAAGGCTTCTCCGCCTTCAGCAAAGGAGAGTTTCTTTTAGTGCGCTTCTATTGCCCTGGATTAACAACCTCCTTGGTTGTAAGCAGGTTAATTCTTCTGTGTCTTTCTTTTACTATTTTATTATTTTGTTAACTATTGCACTAACTGAGTTGAAAGTACGAGGAGGGTATTTTCATTTTTGTATTCAGCAATTCACCCCCCTCTTGCCAGTCTCCGCTGCACCAACAAGTGGTATCAGAGCCAGACCGCTCAGAAGGACTAACCGCCGACTGACGCACAACGATCAAAACGATGGCCGGAGACAGTGACTACCCACTTGCATTCGAGGGGGAGTTTGCTTCATGGAAGCAAAAGATGGAGGTATACCTTAACTCTGATTTTTCTATTTATCTAATAATGAAATCTGGTTATGAAGTACCAAAGAAAGCAAACGGAGAAGAGCTCGAGAAATACCTCTGGAACGAGAAGCAACGTGACGAGTTTATGGCAAATGCACGAGCTGAATTTCATCTTCTAACCACAATACCAAATGAAGATCTCGACAAAGTCGGAGAGTACAATAGCGCAAAAGAACTTTGGGAAAAGTTCTTAAAACTCCACGAAGAACAAATTGAAGTTGAATCTGACTCCTCGATGGACACTGATTCGACGTCAGAAGAGTCCGAAACTGAGGTAAGTGCCGAGACAGAACCAGTAACCGAACTCCAACTTGAAGACCTAGAATGCTCATCACAAATGAGCATCGATGAAGGGCGAGAAACATCAGAAGATGAAAACAACTCAACAGGGGGAGAATCAACCGCCGACAAGGTAAGTCAGGTATGGTCTCCACCTCTTGGCAAATTAATTGTTTCAATTGAAATATTGTCGAAAAGTTTTCGTGAATTACAAATTATTTCGTCGAAAGAATATTTTAAATTAAAAAATAAAAAACTATTAAAGAATATTGAGTTAAAAGACACAATTTGTCAATTAAAAGATTTTGACAAACTAACAATAGAAAATGTACAATTTTTTGCATGCTCAATATTTTTTGTCATAATTCTAAAAAACTATGAATTAAGAACTTATGAGAAGTTAAAATAGAAATTTAAAAATCATAATATTTGATCTTAGTTGCAATATTAGACTTAGCGCTTTCAGAGAAGAAAATTAAACAGTAATTTCTTTATAAAACTTTGTCAAGGAAGTGGTTGTTGCTCCAATAATCAAGAAAGCCTAGTGGCTCGCCACGACCTGGAAGCTGAAATATTGAAATGAAAGGTTTAATTAACTTTCTGAAAAAGCATTTAAAAATTAGAATTAAATAATGCTTTGAAAGTTTAATCAAACATTTTTAATTTTTTTTTTATATATAAATTCATTTTTAGAAATATTTTTTCCTGGAAAAAATTCTAAAGACTTAATTTGCTTTTTGCCTTGAAATTTTTTTTGGAAAATCCTTAAAAAAAAATTTCGAAATATTCTTTTGGAAAATTCTAAAAGTTTATTTACTTGGAATTTTTTTAAAAAGTTCCCTCTAATTAGGACCCCATTTTTGCTGTGATCAAAGGGGGAGAGAAAAGTACAAGTTTAGGGGGAGTTAGAAAATTTTAAATTTTCTGTTATTATTTTTATAAAATGTGTTGCAATTTTACTAATTGCAAAAATTATTCTTAACTTGTTAGTTTAGTAATTTTTCTTTAAAATTACTATTTTTTTGTCTATTTTTAACCCTAACTTGAACTTGGGTTGATGCACATCAAAAAGGGGGAGATTATTGTTGGACCCCATAGTAGTTTTGATGTGATTAACCAAGTTGGTTAGGTCCTGCGTTGTATTTGATCCCTGTGTCTGAGTGTGCAGGAGCTTAGGAGCACAGGAAGTCGAGCGGAAGACGCAGCTAGCGAGAAGGACGGCACGGGAAGGGAGCCGACGGGCTCGGTGCGTCCGAAGGACGAGAGAGCTGCGGAAGAGTACTCCGGTGGGCGTGAAGAGCGTGTGTGGCGTTCGAGGGACGTTAAGCCGGGACGGAAGGCTGCTCGAGGAAGGCCGTGAATTGGGTTCGGGTGAGCCCTATTTCGGTTGGCCGCAATCACCCAAAAGAACGGAGCGAAGGAAGCTGAAGAAACTAAGCTGGAAGCTTGGAGGCGCCCTTGAAGGCGCCCTGGAAGGCGTCCTGGAAGGCGCCCTTGAAGGCGCCTTCAAGCCTGTTGAAGGCGCAAGTTTTATCCGCTGACCGAGCTGGAGGCGCCTTGAACCTTGTTGGAGGCGCCTTGGACCCTCGGGATAGACTTTCCAGGAGCTATAAAAAGGCCCCTGGAGCTAGGAATTCAACAACAACTCAAGCAATCAATCTGTAGTGTTTCCTAGCAATAGTTCTGAGCTTTTGAAAGTGTAAAAGGCTTCTCCGCCTTCAGCAAAGGAGAGTTTCTTTTAGTGCGCTTCTATTGCCCTGGATTAACAACCTCCTTGGTTGTAACCAGGTTAATTCTTCTGTGTCTTTCTTTTACTGTTTTATTATTTTGTTAACTATTGCACTAACTGAGTTGAAAGTACGAGGAGGGTATTTTCATTTTTGTATTCAGCAATTCACCCCCCTCTTGCCGATCTCCGCTGCACCAACAGTACTTAACTTAGTTTTTATCATTTTAACTAAGCTTTAATCAAAATCCTTTTTTAACTGAGTATTTTTAACTAAGTCTTTTTCAAAACTTTCATAAAATTAAGTATCAAAACTAAGCTTTTATCAACATAATTGTTTATCAAAATCCTTTCAAAGTTAAGTTTTTGTTGAAAAGACTAAGTATTTTCACAAGAATTTCTAATTTAGCTAAATGTTTTTCAAAGAAATTATTCTCAAAGCTAAGTGTTGCCCTTCAAAGGAGCTTAGATATGTTTTTAACAACCTTCTCTTTACTTAGTATTAATTTTTTAGTTATGTCAAGAGGGGACGAGAAAAGTTAAAGTTAAGTAGGAATTTAAAAGGGGAGCATAAGGAATTTTTTTTCAAATTATTGTATGATCATGCTTAAAGTTGCTTAAATTTCTTTATTATTTTGTTATATTTTACTTGACTTTGTACCATGTTGCCATAATAAAAAAGAGGAAGATTGTTGGTGCGGGAAGCATCCGACGGTCGAACCTGTGTTTTGATTATGGCAAAGGATCCAAAGTTAAGTTGTTTTGTTATCTAATGTGTTTGAATGAGTTTGCAAGAAAGTCCTAAGTGTACTTAGGCAAAAGTCCTAGCTGCGGTTAGGCAGGTGGAAAACCCTAAGGAGAGATAACCCTAGGTTCTAAGGGGTGGTAACCATGGGCGAAAAGTCTTGGCGGGTCAAGGGCTTCGGGCAAAAAGTCCTAGAGTCGAGGACTCTAGGTGGAAAGTCCTGGTGTCGCGAACCAAGTGAAAGGTTGGGCGGATCGTGGAGCGAGCGTCCAATGAAAAGTCCTGGAGCCTTGGGCGCTGAGCAAAAGTTTAGTTGGTCTGGAGGATCAACGAGCAACAAGTAAACTCTCCTGAGTGGAGTAAGTGAGGATGTGTTCCCCGGTGAGGGAACAGTAAACGTCGGTTCGACCTAGGTTTTCCGATCGAGAATCCGAAGTCAAAACCGGACAGTCTGATGACTTTTGAATTCTATGTCTTATTATGTCTTAACTCTGTTTTGCAGGATATGTTGTACTAACGTATTTTGTAGGAAGTGAATTGGAGTGTTTGCCTCAAGGAACCTGGAGAAGACCCTCTCGCAGCAAGGCGCGAGGGTGCCCTCATGGAGCTTGAGGGCGCCCTGGACACTGGTGCGAGGGTGCCCTCATGGAGGTTGAGGGCGCCCTCAGGCGGATAGACAGTGACCGGGTCAGAGCTCATCCATGTTGCGGATTTGGAGAGGTTGAGGGTTCCCTCCATGGTGTTGGAGGTGCCCTCCACGAGCTTTATAAGCAGGTCTCGAGCAACAGCAAGCAACAACATCAGAAACATGGTCCATCTTCCATGTGCTGCCTAAAGAACATTCCGACAAAGCCGTAACTCGACTCCGAAGACCAGAAACTTCAAGTTCACTATTCTCTTTTGTCGTTGGTATATTTTACTGCATTTAATTATACTTCAAAGTTGTAAAAATTTACGAATTGATAGTGATTCCCCACCGAAAGCGATCAACGATCGCGGGCCTTAGAGTAGGAGTCACCCAAGGCTCCGAACCAAGTAAATTTTGGTGTTTGCGCTGTTTGTTCTTATTTCCACTACGTTTACTCTTATTCTTCTGAAATGAAAAGTAAAAGTCACGAGTGCAATTCACCCCCCCCCCCCTCCTCCTCCTCCTCCTCCTCCTCCTCCAACGTTTTTGATCCAACAATTTGATAGTCTCTTTTTTTGTCGACTCGAGCTCCTCATTTCCAAAAAACTAGATCTGCTTCCCAACTCGCAAGATCCAACACCCTGAGAAGTAACATAGATTAGCGTTTTGGATGGCTCACCAGCATAACCCCTCCAATGCTCAAGTTAGTCATCAAAAAGAGAGGAAGAAGAAGAAAGCTCATTGGAAAAGAGATGTCTATGTAGGAATAAGAAAACCAACATACCTCTGACATCCTCCCAGTGCTTGTATAACTATGTGAATAACATCTCTATGCCAGATATTTCACACCCTTTTACTTCTTCCCACGTGAATTAGTGAAGACAAGGTCTCTAACAATCTGTTATCGTTTCTCCACTCATTGATCATCATGTATTGTGAGGAAGACATCAAGGGAATGAGATTTAAAACCCAATACTCACTTATTTGTTTACTGATCGTCACGTATGGAGAGGAAGACATCAAGAGAACCGGATCTGACACCTACTACTCGCTTCTTCATTCATTGATCGCCATATATCGAGAGGCAAGGATCAAGGGAACCAGATCTGACACCCACTACTCACTTTTTCAATCATTGACCGTCATGTATAATTGACCAGAAATTTCAAAACTTCTAATGCTCGGCAAGATTGGATTATATTGTCAGACGGTGGGTCCATGACATCTTTAGCATAATGGTCAGGGGTCGATTCTCAAGAACTGACGATCTGGGGTTTATCCCATCATACGCCTGACGCCTGTGTACCTACATGTACCTCCCTCCATATTCGTGGGGTCGGCACTAGGAGGGTCGTTAATGTAGCATATCTACATTTGATTGTATCACTGGGTAGATATTAGTCGTATCGCCCAATGTACCTCAATTTGATTATCCAATGAAATTTAGTTATATTGTTCAGAATGACTTAACCAAATTATTTGATGGACCCCCATAATATTGCTCAGAATGACTTAACCAAATTATTTGATGGACCCCCATAATATTGCTCAAAATGACTTAACTGTATTGCTCGAAAGACCACCACTATATTGTTGGGAAGACCCCCGCTATATTGTTTGGAAGGATTTAATAGTATTGCTCGGTAGAACTTAGATATATTGCTCGGAAGACACCCGCTATATTGTTCGGAATGACTTAATAGTCATGCTTGGTAGAACTTGACTGTATTACTCGGAAGGACTTAATAGTCTTGCTCGATAGATCTATGTCATATTGTTCGGCAGAACTTTTGAATCCCATCTTACGCATTTTTAAATAGGTTGATAAAAATTTAATATAATCTATTTAAATTATCTGAAGGGTGGATCAACCCCACGGATCCAATTAAATTACCAAATTGACATATTTATTACTTAGCAGGTGAACTATCTTTAATTAATCTAATGTAACACGGTTAAAACAAGGTGCCATGTGGAAAAAAAACTAAACTGAGGTTGGTGAGTTCTCAAGATTTGACCACAATAACCACCTAACCATCTTTCATTTTCCTTGTCAACTTCAATCCTCCTCCCACCCAACCACACCTACCGTTCCCTCCATGTATATAAAACTCCCCTGTTCCTGATAACTTCCTCAGCTTCCCAGGGAAACTCAATACTCTTTCCCTCGAGCTCACCCTAAACACACAGAATCAACTATCATTTCCTAAAATGGCGGCTGCAATCTTGACGCCTCCTACATTCTTGGGACGATCATCCAGCCACTTGGTTCGTTGCGTTCACCGGCCTGGCACCTCCCCTTTCTTCCACAGCGCCGTCGTCTCCAGCCGTTCCGATTGGCTCAGCGCCTGCTCCATCCTCTCCAGCAACGTCTCCTCCCACCAACATCAAGAGCCACCGCCACCGCAGAATCCAGCTGAGGACAACCATGATCTTCTGGCAACTACATCCTCCTCCTCTGGCTCCATGATGGACATCGTGCCCCTCTGCCTCCCACAGCCACTCACCATCGCCGACCCGTCGCTCGCCCCAAAACACGGATCTCAGCTGCGCGTGGCGTACCAGGGCGTGCCGGGCGCCTACAGCGAGCCCGCCGCCGCCAAGGCCTACCCCAACTGCGATGCCATCCCCTGCGACCAGTTCGAGGCGGCGTTCCAGGCCGTGGAGCAGTGGGTGGCCGACCGCGCCGTCCTCCCAGTGGAGAACTCGCTAGGAGGCAGCATCCACCGCAACTATGACCTCCTCCTGCGCCACCGCCTCCACATCGTGGGCGAAGTGCAACTGCCGGTGCACCACTGCCTGCTGGCGCTCCCGGGCGTGCGCCGGGAACAGCTCACTCGAGTCATCAGCCACCCGCAGGCGCTGGCGCAGTGCGAGGACACGCTCACGGCCCTGGGGCTGACCGTGGTGCGCGAGGCCTTCTACGACACTGCCGGGGCGGCCGAGTACGTGTCGGCGAACGGCCTGAGGGACACGGCCGCCATCGCATCGGCGCGGGCGGCCGAACTCTACGGGCTGGAGATCTTGGCGAAAGGGATCCAGGACGACCAAGGAAACGTGACGCGGTTCGTGATGCTGGCGCGGGAGCCGATCGTGCCGCGGGCCGACCGGCCGTTCAAGACCAGCATCGTGTTCGCGGCGCACGACCACGAGGGAACCTCGGTGCTGTTCAAGGTGCTCTCGGCTTTTGCGTTCCGCGACATCGGGCTGACCAAGATCGAGAGCCGGCCTCAACGCCGGCGGCCGATCCGGGAGGAGGAACAGCGGGGGGTGCCGGAGGAGGAGACAAGGGCCACGGCCAAGAATTTCGACTACACCTTCTACCTGGACTTCCAGGCGTCGCTGGCGGAGCCCCGCGCCCAGAACGCCCTCGCCGAGGTCCAGGAGTTCACCTCCTTCCTCCGAGTCCTCGGCAGCTACCCCATGGACATGACCCCGTGGACCACAGACAGTTGACCATTGGCCCACATTGCACCAGTGCGGTGGTTGTTGACTTGCAACAAATTGAGTGTGCGGCCATCTTTGTGCTGATCGTTTCAAACTTCACCTACTCTTTCTTTCAGTTGTCTTCGATGGGGCTTCTGATTTTTTTTTTTTTTGGAAAAATAAAATATCACTTCTGAATTAATTAATGCTGGCTTTTTTTTTCAATATTTTCACAATTATTTCCAATCCAAAAATGTATTTAATTAAAGTCACATAAAGATTAATTATGCTAGAGTGGGCATGTAAGCTTTCAGTAATTGTTGAATCAGTCAAAAATATAATTGAGTCTATTTTTGTACTAATTGCACTTTAAAATGTAAACCGGTCCCAAATCGAGGAGAGAACCATCCAGGATGAAGCAGATGACAGGTCGGAGGTCTTCACTGTGGATCTCACCCAGCTAGAAATACACAAGCTAATCTATGTAGCAGTCAAATAGAATTAGAATGGAAGTTAAAGACAGGTCTTGGCTCGGTTACTTTGATGTTCAAGTCAGACCCATAGTAACTAGAGAGAAAAAAAAATAAAAAATTGTCTCCCTATCCGCAGGATATGGAACGAGCTCTTATTTATACTACCCTAAAGGAGAGAGACACGCCACTCACGTTTCCCTCTCCAAGCACCCCGTCACCCACAGTGACGGATCTAGGGGAGCGGGGGTGTACTTGAGCACTCCTTTTCTCTCGAAAAATTTCACCAGTATGTTGTAGTCCGAGGGGCAACGAGAAGGAAGACAAGCTCCAGCTCCCTTCTTTAAGCACCCTCTTCCTTTTTTATCTGGATTCGCCACTGGTCACCCACATTCGGATTGAGGATATAAGTACCTCGGGTTATTTTTAATGTGTTCAACCGAGTTAAGTTAGGTCCTGTAGATTTGATATCTTGTGTCTAAGTGTGCAGGACGCGAGCGAGTAAAAAGGGTGACACAAAAAGTGAATCGATAGACTCGATACATCCTAGGGATGAGAAGTTGTGGAATAGTACACCGGTAGAGCGAGAATGACGTGCATGGCTCATTCGAGGGAGCAGAAGTTGGGGAGGAAGTCTGTTCAAAGAGAATGTCAGAGTCGAGTTCGTGTGAGCTCAAATCCGGATGGCTGAAATATCACCCAAGCGAACGGGACAGTGGAATGGTCAATGCTGAAATTAACCATTCGGTGAACACTGCTCTAGGCGCTTCAATTGATTGGAGACACCTCAGATGAATAGTACCCAAAGCGTCTCAGGTCAATTGGAGGTGCCTCCAATAAGCTGGAGCCATTGGCCAAGATATAAGCTATGGAGTCCAACTCATCCTATTCAAGGCGCCTCAAATGATCCAAGGCGCATTGCATGAACTGTAGTTGAGGCACGGTGGATTACTCAAGGCACCTCCAATCTGCCAAATCAAAAAAGAGAACATTGGCGTGGATAAATCTTTATCTACTTGGAGGTGCCTCCAACTGTCCGAGACATCTCAAGCTGCTATATTAGCAAACTGCCACTTTTGACCATTGGGCTATAAATAGAAAGCTTGTCCTCTTAGTTCATAACACAATCTGTGCTTTATTTCTACATTCATTCTTTAGTTTCTGAGCTTTCAAAGTATGTAAGAGTCTACTTCGGCATCAACAAAAGAGATATTTTTAGTTGAGCTTCTACTACCTTGGATTAACAACCTTCGTAGTTGTAAACCAAGTAAATTCGTTGTGTCTCTTACTTTATTTATGTCTTATTATTTTAATAAATTAACTGTGTGTTCTTGCTACATTTGATAGCAAGAGAAGTGTTAACTTTTTATTGTAAGTTATTTACTCCCCCTCTAGACAGTCCACTATCAGAGGTCAACCACTTTAGAAAGATTAGTAGTTGACTAAAGTAACAAGACGATGGTCAAATCAAGCATTCATCCATTGAAGTTCGAGGAGGAGTTTGCACTTTTGAAGCACTGTATGGAGGTTTTTCTCAAGACTAATTTTAACATTCTTCTTACAATCAAATATGATTTTGTAACACTCAAAAATCAGCACGGAGAAGAAAAAGAAGAACATCTCTGGAGCAAAAAGGAACAAGCTGACTTTATGGCCAACAACAAAGCAGAGTTCTATCTGCTAAGTGTATTACTATCCTAAGAAGTCAATCAGATTAACACCTATGACTCGGTTAAAGAACTCTAGGAGAATTTCCTAGAGCTTCATGAAGGAATATTGGAGGCCAAGCTGGCAAGATGGGATATCCTCCAAAATCAAATAACAAACCTCCAAATGGAAAAACAAGAAACGATGGTTCAACTATACGTAAAGATTAAGGAGATAATTACTGGACTCACCAACCTCAGTGAAATAGTAACGAATCAGAACTCAATCCAATATGCACTCAATGTCTTTCTGAAAACCCAATAGTGGACATCAATAGTAAATGCTTACTACATCTCAAAAGACCTAGAGGTGAGTACTTTAAGAACTATTTTCAACTTTAGAATTACACGACTCAAGATGTGCATGTTTAAGAAAAGAAAGGAAGTCAAATCAAAATTTATTGCTAAAAGCCAACAAGAAGTACGAACAAGGGTTATATTCCTCGAGCAAAGAAGATGAAGAAGAATATATGATAAGAAAGCTAAATAAGTTTTTTAAAACTAATAGATTTAATAAGACACAGGGCAAGAAGTTTTTTTGGGAAAAAGGAAACTGAAATGCTACAACTGAAATAAAAAAGGGCATATTAAAGATAACCGTCCCAATTTAAAAGAAAAAGAGAAGGATAAAGGGTCAAGAAAGACCAAACAGAGGAACCTCAAAGCAACATGAGATGAGTCGTCATAAGAAGAGTCCGAGTTTGAGGAGTATACCGAACTAGTATTAATGGCAAGTCACCAAAAAGAGAGCATCGATGAAGAGGGAGCTACTTCAGAGAAAAGAATCGATGAAGGGGGAGACTCAAACTATGAAACTGAAATGGTAAGTGAGGTACGTATTATACCTCTTGACCAACTTTGTTAAGGTATTAAACTGATATCTAGGTCTTTATGCAAATTAAGGTCCAAGTATTTAAAATTAAAAAAAAAAAGAAAGATAACATTGATCTCAAAATTAAATTAGCAACAACATGTCCTTTAGAACAATTTGATAAATTCAAATTGAAAATAAAAAATTAAAAGATCAAATAGAATTCTTCATACTCAAATTCAAATTCTATATGTATTTTGAATTTTAAAAATATTGGAAGACTTAATTAGTATTTGAAAAATCATAAGGGTCAAATTAAAAAGATATCAAAAATAATATCCCACTAAATTAATTAATAAATCTAGTAGATAAGCAATTATTTTAGGTATCTAAATCTATTTTGAGTCATTAAATTATTTTTGTTAGAAATAAATTTTATATGCACGTTTGAATTTTTTTTTAGAAAAAATAACTTTAAATATTATCTATTTGATTTTTCTATTAAATATTTTTTTGAGATAGATAAAAATGTTATCTATTAGCATAAATATTTTTGATTTTTTTTCATTTGATATATATTTCTTTATAAATTCTTTACCAAAAAAATTAATATTAAAAAATTTGTAATATTGATTTTTTGAACAACTTAATTTTTCAGTAAATAAACATTATATTTTCTATGTTTAGAAAAATTAGCAAGATTTTTACAAGTTCAAATATATTTTTAAGCATATAAATTAAAAAAAATAGCAATTTTTATTCAAAAATATTTATTCTGATTAAAATAAAATTATTTATTTGTAAACAAATTTATCCTAATCTAAATACTTCTGTTTGGCCTTAACAAAAAAAATTAGGATTTTTTGAAAATTAAAATAATTTTTAAATTATTTTTATAAAACTGAGGATTAATTGTTAAAAAATATTTTCTATATCAAATAACTTAAGTGAAAAGACACATGCTTGTATAATGTGTTTACATCCCCTAGAAAAATTTTCAAAGGTTTTTTTAATATGATCAAAGGGAAGAAATTTGATGAGTTAAGATAAGGTGGAGTTTAAAATTTTTAAAATAGTCTTTAAATTGTAATTTATATATTTAATTGTGTTAAATTATTTATTTTTTATGTTTATCATAACTTTAACTCAGGTTGATATACATCAAAAATGGAGAGATGTAAATACCTTAGGTTAATTTTGATATGCTTAACCGAGTTAAGTTAAGCCATGTGGATTTGATACCTTATGTCTAAGAGTACAGGGAATTAGGAACATAAGAAGTCGAGAGGAAGATGCAATGAGCGAGAAGGATGACACGAAAAATGAGTCGATGGACTTAGTGCATTCGAGGGATGAGAAGTTATAGAAAAGTACACCGGTGGAGCGAAACAAACATGCACGGGGCATCTGAGGAATGAGAAGCCGAGGAGGAAGCCTGCTTGAGAAGAAGGTCAGAGTTGGGTTCAGGTGAGCTCAACTCTGGATGACCAGAGCATCACCCAAGCGAGCGGGAAAGTGGAATACTCAATGCTAAAATTGACCATTCGATGAATAGTACTCAAGGCACCTCAATTGACTGAAGACCCCTCGGATGCCAACTGGAGGCCCCTCCAATAAGCCAGAGTCGTTAGTAACGAGATAAGCTGTGGAATTTAGCTCAACCTATTTAAGGCGTATCAGATGATCCTGTAGGACCTTAAATATGTTGGTCCCTTTGGAGGCCAGCAAGAGGGGAGGGGTGAATTACCCTACAAAAATTAAACCAAAAACCTTTCTCGGATATTCAACTAATTAACAGACACTTGTAATAATAAAAAGAAGAGACTAAATTAAAAGATCAGACACAAGAGAGTTTACTTGGTTTGCAATCAGAGGATTGCTAATCCAAGGCAAAGACGGCGCACTATCTGATTCTCCTCTGGGCGGAGTAGCCTCTTACAGCGTTGATAGTACAAAAGAATAGAAAGCACAGAAAGAAATGAATTACAAGTTCATTGATTTAACTGTGCAGATCAGTGTTATATTTATAGCACTGGTCGGGGCGTCCCGAAGGGGTTCCGGGCGCCCTCGGGGGGATAAAATTTTATCCCCCAAACGATCAGATCGCGTTTGACGCGATCCTGGTCAAAATCCAGGTTCGGGCGCCCGGAAGGGTTCCGGGCGCCCCGGAGGGCTCCAGGCGCCCCGGAGCCCAAAGTCAACAATGTTGACTTTTTCATCTCCGGTTCAGCTCGTCTCGGTCCGGGTCTTGTTCGCTCCGGCTCCGCTAGCTTGGGTGATCTCGGCCATCCGGAATAGGGCTCACTCGAACCCAAGTTCCGGCCTTTTCCTCGAGCAGCCTTCCTTCCCGGTTTCTCGTCCCTCGAATGTCACGCACATTCTTCTCGTCCACCTGTGTACTCTTCCGCGGTCACCTCGTCCCTCGGACGCACCGAGCCCGTCGACTCTCTCCCCGTGTCGTCCTTCTCGCTAGCCGCGTCTTCCGCTCGACTTCCTGTGTTCCTAAGCTCCTGCACACTTAGACACAAGGGTTAGACAACGCAGGACCTAACTTAGCTTGTTTGATCACATCAAAACACCTTGGGGTTCAACAATCTCCCCCTTTTTGATGTGAGCAACCCAAGTTAAGTTAGGGTAAACATATGCAATAAAAACAATTAATTTGCAATTAATTTGCAAATAAGTCTAAAGATATTTCAATTAAAAAATATATTACCTCCCCCTAGACTTAACATCCTTCTCCCCCTTTGATCACATAAAAAATAGGGGTTTCTAAACAAGTCTAAGGTAAGTTCTCAAAAAGAATCTTAAGTGTTAAAAGAATTCTAAGTTTAAAATATTCATAAGGAAAAAATTTTTAAGGCACATTGGAAAAATTTCTAAGTAAAAATAAAATTTTGTGCAACAGAATAGATACCTTAAAAAAAATTTTAAAAAAAAAATTTAAGGAATTTTTTTTATATATAAAAAAGTTTCTGAGGCAATAAAAAAAATTTAAGTCAAGTTAAAAAAAAATCCAAAAATAATAATTTTTTTTTTCATTAGAAACATTTTCTAAGTTAAACAAAATTTTTAAAACAAATGTTTAACAACTTTTAAGCATTATTTAATTCTAACTTTAATACTTTTTCCAGAAAGTTAATTAAACATTTGATTTCAGTATTTTGGCTTCCAGGTCGTGGCGAGGCACTAGGCCTTCTTGGTTATTGGAGCAACAACCACTTCCTTAGACAAAGCCTCATAAAGAAACTATCTGTTTAACTTTCTTGTTGAAAAATGCTAAGTTTAAAAAAATTCAAGTTAAACATGTTTTCGGAACCCAACAGAGGTTCCTTCTTACAGGGTTAATCAAATATTTCCTAGGTACATAGACTTTTGATATATTTCTAATTTGACTTTGATGAAATCTATAATACCAATTTAAACCTCTATAATTTCTAAAAGTAGAAATATTTGAGCCATTAGATTTTTCAATCTTTTTATTTATTCTTTTAGTTTTTCATTTTCAATTTTTAATTTTTCAAAATCCTCTATAAGACATGATTTTGCCAAAATTCTTTTTGTTTCTATAATTTCATTTTGTAATTTAGTATTTTTATTTTCTAATTTATACATGGATTTTGCCATTGCCTTAATACCAAAGTAAAGTTCATCAGGGGGAAAGAGGCATACCTCACTTACCATATCAGACCTGAAGTCTGAATCTCCCCCTGCTTCGCTACTTCCATCTGAGGTCGCTCCCCTCCCCCTTCATCGATGCTGGGTTCTGATGTACTTTGTCCTTCATAGCTTGCCATCAGTGTTATCCCGGCATATTCTTGAATCTCATACTAAGATGATGAAGTGTCGTCCCAAGTGGCTTTTAAGTTCTTGTGTTTCTTGGGTGTCTTCATTTTGTCCTTCTTTAGTTCTGGGAAATCCTCTCTTAAGTGTCCTTCCTTTTGACACTGGTAGCAACACACTTTTCTTCTATTTCTTAAATTCTTTTTATTCTGCATTTCTTTAAATTTATTAGATCTAAAAAACTTTTTAAAGTTTCTTACCATATATGCTTATTGGTCTTCTTCGGAGTCTGACTCGGGTTCATCCTTCTTGGTTGCGTTCAACGCCATTATCTGACTTGAGTCTTTTGTTGTAGCTGCACACCTGGTTTCATGTAACTCAAGAGTAGAAAACAACTCTTCTAAAGTACTTACCTCCAGGTCTTTTGAAATATAGTAGGCGTCAACGATTGATGTCCACTCCGGAGTTCGAGGAAATGCGTTGAGTGCGTAGCGTATGGTGTCCCGGTTTGTTACCGTTTCACCTGTTGAACCCCGTGGTAGTTTTGATGTGATCAACTAAGTTTAGGTTAGGTCATGCTTTGTGTCTGATCCCTGTGTCTAAGTGTGCAGGAGCTTAGGAGCGCAGGAAGTCGAGCGGAAGACGCAGCTAGCGAGAAGGACGACACGGGAAGGGAGCCGACGGACTCGGTGCGTCCGAAGGACGAGAGAGCTGCGGAAGAGTACACCCGGTGGGCGTGAAGAACATGCGCGGTGTTCGAGGGACGTAAAGCCGGGACGGAAGACTACTCGAGGAGAAAGCCGGGAACTGGGTTCGGGTGAGCCTTATTCCGGATGGCTGAAATCACCCAAGGAAGCCGAACCAGAACAAGCCAACTGGAAGTTGACTTGTCAATGGTTCGGTCGACCGAACACCCTGATCGGTCAACCGAACCCCTTTGCATCAGAGCACAACCGTTGGTGACACGTCAGCATCACATCAGCCAGCGGTGAAATGATCGGTCGATCGAACCCAAGTTTATCCAGAGTTTCAGTCGAGCGTTTTGATCGGGCCAACTCAGCTGGAGGTCGTTGGCCGATCGGTCGACCAAACATAAGGATTGGTCGACCGAACCCAAGCTCGATCTACAGAGACTCCACCTGGATGGAAGATTGGGCAGGTACAGCAGGTTCGGTCGACCAAACCTGGGGATCGGTCGACCGATCCCTCTCGAGTCAAACCTGATCCCTAAGGTTCAGGTTATCTGATAAGCTCTAGAACCCCTATACAAAGGGGGTCTCGGGTAGCTATTCAACACAGCAAACGAAAACAACGAAATCGAACTACAATTTCTGTACTTTCATTCTAGCAATAGTTCTGTACTTCCAAGTGTGTAAAAGGCTTCTCTGCCTTCAGAGAAGGAGATCGTTCATAGCACTTTATTAGTGCCTTGGATTAACAACCTTCTTGGTTGTAACCAAGTAAATAGCTGAGTCCTTCATTTCTATTCATAGTTTAGTTTTGTTTAAATTTATAACTATTGCATTTATTTGAGTTTAAATTGGTTGAGGAGGGTATAGCTTTTATTTGCAGGCAATTCACCCCCCTCTTGTTGGTCCCCGCTGCACCAACAAGTGGTATCAGAGCCTAACAGTCTAAGAGAGACTAACCGCCATCTGAAGCACAAAGATCATAACAATGGCCGGCACGAACATTCATCCCCCGAAGTTCGACGGAGATTTCACTACATGGAAATGAAAAATGGAGGTATTCTTTAAAACGGATTTTGATATTCTTATTACAATGAAATATGGTTTTGCAGCGCCGAAAGATAAAGAAGAAAACACATGGAGCAAGAAGGAGCAAGCCGATTTTGTCGCCAACGGAAAGGCTGAGTTCCACCTGCTCAGCGTTCTGCCACCTCAGGAGGTAAATCGGATTGGAAGCTACGACTCCGCGAAAGATCTCTGGGAAAAATTCCTGGAGCTTCACGAAGGTACTTCTGAGGCAAAGCTAGCAAGGCGCGACATCCTCCGGACCTAGTTGACAAACCTCTGGATGAACCAAGGCGAAAAGGTAGCGCAACTCCAAGCAAGGATCAAAGAGCTGATCACGCAACTAACCAATCTTGGAGAAGAAGTAACGAACCGGGACTCGATCCGGTACGCGCTCAACGCCTTCCCGAGAACTCCCGAATGGGCCTCCTTAGTAGATGCGTACTACATCTCTAAGGATTTCGAGGTAAGTACTCTAGAACATTTGTTTTTTACTTTTGAACTTCACGAATCTCGAGTTGCAGAGCCCAACGGAGTAGAAAAGATAAGTCAGAACATCGCTTTGAAGGCAAGAACAAACGGTTCTGACTCCGAAGCCTCGATCGATGGATCGGAAGCGGCACTATTGGTAAGACGCTTTAATAAATTTTTTAAATCTAATAAATTTAGATCGCAGTCGAAAAAGTTCCAACAAAATAAAAGAGTGGTTCGTTGCTACAATTGCAACGAAGAAGGACATATCAAAGATGACTGCCCAAAATTGAAAAGCAAAAGTAAAGAAAAGAGTAAGAAGTCAGCTCGACCCAAATACAACCTAAAGGCCACGTGGGATGATTCATCGTCCTCCGAATCCGAAGTCGAAGAATTCTCGGGACTAGCACTGATGGCCAATCATCAACTAGAAGAAACGTCTAGCTCAGAAATGAGCATAGATGAAGGGGGAGGAACAACAGAAGAAGAAGGCTGTGATGAAGGGGGAGCATCACAAGACGAGGTAAGTAAGGTACGTGCCCTAAACCCTAAACAGTCCTTTTATTTTATTAAAGCTCTTTCTAAAGAATTAGATAAAGTAGAAAAGGAAAATGAATATTTGAAATCAGAAAATGAAGTTTTAAAATTAGAAATTAAAAAATTGAAAACTGATGCATGTTTTAAAAATATTTTTCCACATTCAAAATTAAAGTTATATGAAAAATTAAATTGGTACATAAGAAAGCATCAGGGTCAACTTAGGAAAATACCAAGAAACTATGTACCCCTTAAGTTTTTGACCAACCCTGTAGGTAGGAACCTTTATTGCGTTCCAAAATCTTTACTGGTTTAAATTTCTCTTTTGGTTAAAAGCTTACAGTGAGAAAATTAAACATTGAGGTTCTTTATGGAAGTTTTGTCTAAGGAAGTAGTTGTTGCTCCAATAACCAAGAAGGCCAAGTGTCTCGTCACGACCTGGAAACCGAAATATCGAAATAAAAATATTTAATTAACTTTCTGATAAAAGCATTAAAATTAGAATTAAATAATGCTTTGAAAAGTTTTTAAACATTTCCTTAGAAATTCTTTAAATTTTTTAATTCTCTAGAAAAAATGTTTCTTGAAATTTTTACTTAGAAATTTTTTGGAAAATTCTGAAAATTTATTTTAACTTGGAAAATTTTTCAAAACTTAGAAATTTTTGAAATTAAACCTAACTCAGTTTTTTAATCTTTACTTAGAAAGTGTTTAACTTTGAATTTTTTTGATGTGATCAAAGGGGGAGAATAAAGATAAGCTCAGTTAGGGGGAGTTAGTTAAAAAAAATTTTAAGTATAAATTTTCATGTTGCAATTTATTTTAAAGTTGTAAATTTATGCCTGAATTGTTAGTTTAGTAATTTCTTTAAATTACTATCTATTTGTTTTAACCCTAACCTGAACTTGGGTTGATACACATCAAAAAAGGGGAGATTGTTGAACCCCGTGGTAGTTTTTGATGTGATCAACCAAGTTTAGGTTAGGTCCTGCTTTGTGTCTGATCCCTGTGTCTAAGTGTGCAGGAGCTTAGGAGCGCAGGAAGTCGAGCGGAAGATGCAGCTAGCGAGAAGGACGGCACGGGAAGGGAGCCGACGGGCTCGGTGCTTCCAAAGGACGAGAGAGCTGCGGAAGAGTACACCCGGTGGGCGTGAAGAACATGCGCGGTGTTCGAGGGATGTAAAGCCGGGACGGAAGACTACTCAAGGAGAAGGTCGGGAACTGGGTTCGGGTGAGCCCTATTCCGGATGGCCGAAATCACCCAAGGAAGCCGAACCAGAACAAGTCAACTGGAAGTTGACTTGTCAATGGTTCGGTCGACCGAACACCCTGATCGGTCAACCGAACCCCTTTGCATCAGAGCACAACCGTTGGTGACACGTCAACATCACATCAGCCAGCGGTGAAGTTATCGGTCAACCAAACCCAAGTTTATCCAGAGACTCAGTCGAGCATTTTGATCGGGTCAACTCAGCTGGAGGCCGTTGGCATATCGGTCAACCAAACATAAGGATCGGTCGACCGAACCCAAGCTCGATCTACAGAGACTGCACCTGGACGGAAGACTGGGCAGGTACAGCAGGTTCGGTCGACCAAACCTGGGGATCGGTCGACCGATCCCTCTCGAGTCAAACCTGATCCCGAAGGTTCAGGTTATTTGATAAGCTCTATAACCCCTATATAAAGGGGGTCTCGGGTAGCTATTCAACACAGCAAACGTAAACAACGAAATCGAACTACAATTTCTGTACTTTCATTCTAGCAATAGTTCTGTACTTCCAAGTGTGTAAAAGGCTTCTCCGCCTTCAGAGAAGGAGATCGTTCATAGCACTTTATTACTGCCTTGGATTAACAACCTTCTTGGTTGTAACCAAGTAAATAGCTGAGTCCTTCTTTTCTGTTCATAGTTTAGTTTTGTTTAAATTTATAACTATTGCATTTATTTGAGTTTAAATTGGTTGAGGAGGGTATAGCTTTTATTTGCAGGCAATTCACCCCCCTCTTGTCGGTCCCTGCTGCACCAACATCACCGAGGTTCTCGAGACCAGTAATTAATTCTTTTACCTTTGCATGTAGACCGGCTACCTTCTCACCTTTTTCCAGACGGATGTTCATCAGTTTGTTCCGGAGGATGTCTCTTCTAGCAAGCTTCGCTTCGGACGTGCCTTCGTGGAGTTCCAGGAACTTCTCCCAAAGTTCGTTGGCCGACGAGTAGCTTCCGATGCGGTTGACTTCCTGAGGCAGCAGTACGCTCAGTAGGTGATATTCCGCACGGCTGTTCGCTACAGACTCGTTCTGCTCCTTCTTTGTCCAATGGCTCTCCTCTTTTTCTTCTCCATCTTGATTCATCGGAGCTACAAAACCATACTTCATAATAAATCGAATTTCGAAATCAGTTCTTAGGAATACCTCCATACGACGCTTCCAGTCTGCGAAGTCCCCCTCGAATTTTGGTGGAACGATGCCTGGTCTGGCCATCTTGTTGCTTCGATCGGCGGTTAGTCCTCCTGAAGCGTCCTTGCTCTGATACCACTTGTTGGTCCCTTTGGAGGCCGGCAAGAGGGGAGGGATGAATTGCCCTACAAAAATTAAACCAAAAACCTTTCTCGAATATTCAACTAATTAACAGACACTTGTAATAATAAAAAGAAGAGACTAAATTAAAAGATCAGACACAAGAGAGTTTACTTGGTTTGTAATCAGAGAATTGCTAATCAAAGACAAAGACGGCGCACTATCTGATTCTCCTCTGGGCGGAGTAGCCTCTTACAGCGTTGACAGTACAAAAGAATAGAAAGCACAGAAAGAAATGAATTACAAGTTCATTGATTTAACAGTGCAGATCAGTGCTATATTTATAGCACTGGTCGGGGCACCCCGAAGGGGTTCCGGGCGCCCTCGGGGGGATAAAATTTTATCCCCCAACGATCAGATCGCGTTTGACGCGATCCTGGTCAAAATCCAGGTCCGGGCGTCTCGGACTGCTCCGGGCGCACCGGAGCCCAAAGTCAACAACGTTGACTTTTTCGTCTCTGGTTCAGCTCGTCTCGGTCCGGGTCTTGTTCGCTCCGGCTCCGCTAGCTTGGGTGATCTCGGCCATCCGGAATAGGGATCACCCGAACCCAAGTTCCGGCCTTTTCCTCGAGCAGCCTTCCTTCCCGATTTCTCGTCCCTCGAACGTCGCACACGTTCTTCTCGTCCACCGGTGTACTCTTCCGCGGTCACCTCGTCCCTTGGACATACCAAGTCCGTCGGCTCTCTCCCCATGCCGTCCTTCTCGCTAGCTGCGTCTTCCGCTCGACTTCCTGTATTCCTAAGCTCCTGTACACTTAAACACAAGGGTTAGACAGCGCAAGACCTAACTTACCTTATTTGATCACATCAAAACATCTTGGAGTTCCAACAAAATACACTAAAGGAGGGTGAATAATGTTTTTTGAAAATCACGAGTGAATTAAATCGAAGTACACAACGGAAGAATAAAAGAGAGAAGCTAGAAGAAGAAAGACAATCACTCGCTAACACTGTTGGAGCCCGGTTGGCCGGCTAGAAGGGGGGTTGAATAGCCCTGCACAATATAAAAACAAATACTCTTCTCGGACTTTTACAAGATCACTTGCATAAATTGAAATAAAGAAATAAGCTAAAAGAAGAGGCTCACAAGATTTACTTGGTTACAACCGGGGAGGTTGTTAATCCAAACAAGTTGAAGCGCAATAAAAATCTCCTTCAGATGGAGAAGCCTCTTATAGCATTCAAACACAGAAAATGAAAAGCTAAACTAAATAAGAGAAGCGTACAAGTGATGAATATCAAATTACTTGTTGTTTAAAAGCTTCTGGACCACGCTTGGAGGGTTCCAAGTGTCTGGAAGGGGATAAAACTTTATCCCTTCGCAACGGATCATGGTCAAACGTGATCTGGTTAAAGTCGCATTCCGGGCGCCTGGAAGGGTTCCGGGCGCCTGGACCCTTAAAGTCAACAATGTTGACTTTTTGCGGTCCAGGCTCTCTGCTCCGGTTCTGCTCGCCTCGGTCCAGATCTTCCGCTCTGCTTGCTTGGGTGATTTCGGCCAACCGAAATAAGGCTCACCCGAACCCAATTTCGGCCTTCTCGAGCAGGCTTCCGCTCCGGCTTCTCGTCCCTCGGAATCGTCGCGTGCTTCCTTCTCGTCCGCCAGCGTATTCTTCCACAGCTCTTCGTCCCTCGGACGCACTAAGCCCATCGACTCTCTCCCGTGCCGACCTTCTCACTGGTTACGTCTCTTGCTCCTCAAGCAATCTTCCGCTACGGCTTCTCGTCCCTCGAAAACACCGCACGCTCCCTTCTCGTTCGTCGGTGTACTCTTCCGCAGATCTTCTGTCCCTCAAATGCACCGAGCCTATCGGCTCCCTTCCCGTGCCATCCTTCTCGCTAGTCGCGTCTTCCGCTCGACTTTCTGTGCTCCTAAGCTCCTACACACTTAGACACATGGATCAAAACACCACAGTACCTAACTTAACTTGTTTGATCACATCAAAACAACCTGGGGTTCCAACAATCTCCCCTTTTTTGATGTGAGCAATCCAAGTTAAAATAGGGTAAACCAACATAAATCAAGAGTAATCAATTTTGCATGAAAGTGCAAAAATTTGATCTACCTCCCCCTAGACTTAATATTTTCTTTCTTCCCCTTTGATCATATAAAAAATGGGATATCACAACAAGTCTAAGGGTTATAACTTTGAAAATTTTAAAAAATTCGAAGATTATTTTTGATATCACCAAAAAGAATTTGCTATAATTTTAGAAATTTTAAACTTTGAAAAATTTCTAAGTAAACTTCAAGCAAAATGAAAATTTCTAAGTTGAAAACAAATACTCTTCTCGGGCTTTTAAAAGAGCACTTGCATAAATTGAAATAAAGAAATAAGCTAAAAGAAGAGGCTCACAAGATTTACTTGGTTACAACCGGGGAGGTTGTTAATCCAAACAAGTTGAAGCGCAATAAAAATCTCCTTCAGATGGAGAAGCCTCTTACAGCATTTAAACACAGAAAATGAGAAGCTAAACTAAATAAGAGAAGCGTACAAGTGATGAATATCAAATTACTTGTTGTTTAAAAGCTTCTTGACTACGCTTGGAGGGTTCCAAGTGCCTGGAAGGGGATAAAACTTTATCCCTTCGCAACGGATCATGGTCAAACGTGATCTAGTTAAAGTCGCATTCCAGGCGCCTGGAAGGGTTCCGAGCGCCTGGACCCTTAAAGTCAACAATGTTGACTTTTTACGGTCCAGGCTCTCTGCTCCGGTTCTACTCGCCTCGGTCCAGATCTTCCGCTCTGTTTACTTGGGTGATTTCGGCCAACCGAAATAAGGCTCACCCGAACCCAATTTCGGCCTTCTCGAGCAGGCTTCCGCTCCGGCTTCTCGTCCCTCGGAATCGTCGCGTGCTTCCTTCTCGTCCGCCAGCGTACTCTTCCACAGCTCTTCATCCCTCGGACGCACTAAGCCCATCGACTCTCTCCCGTGCCGACCTTCTCACTGGTTACGTCTCTTACTCCTCAAGCAATCTTCCGCTCCGGCTTCTCGTCCCTCGAAAACACCGCACGCTCCCTTCTCATCCGTCGGTGTACTCTTCCGTAGCTCTTCTGTCCCTCAAATGTACCGAGCCTATCGGCTCCCTTCCCGTGCCATCCTTCTCGCTAGCCGCGTCTTTCGCTCGACTTCCTGTGCTCCTAAGCTCCTACACACTTAGACACATGGATCAAAACATCACAGGACCTAACTTAACTTGTTTGATCACATCAAAACAACCTGGGGTTCCAACAATCTCCCCCTTTTTGATGTGAGCAATCCAAGTTAAGATAGGGTAAACCAACATAAATCAAAAGTAATCAATTTTGCATGAAAGTGCAAAAATTTGATCTACCTCCCCCTAGACTTAATATTTT
>NC_055991.1:119681421-119732947 GCF_018446385.1 Zingiber officinale | reverse complement strand
ACCTACAGAGTCGATCCATGATTCGATGTCGAACTATCAAGACATTGGTTTAAATGGATCGTTGGTGACCGAGTCAGCACAGATGGTCGTGAGCCGTCGAGTGTCAACTGAATCGATCCGGTCGTAGGTCAAAACCTGGCTCCCAGGCAACTCATATCGTCGCGGATTGGTGGTGTGGAGTCGAGGAGATCTGATAAATCTTATTGTTAGGTGTATACTAAAGCCTAACTTTTGGTATAAATATTTATCTAAAATAAGAATCACATTGAAATGTCTACATTTATGATAAATGTAGTTGTTCAATTAATTTATATTGTAGATAACATGGTGTGTGTCACACACAGAAGATCATGTTATCGGTTTCCTTATAAATTATAAAGCGAGCTCACGACTAAAATGGAAAGGGACAAACCATTGGAAGGTCGTGGTTTATGTATTAGTTTATCTTGACTATATAATTACACTAGCTCAGTGTATTGAGTAGGACCATTAGAGGTCGTTTCTTTTATACGACTTTATAAAAGCAAAGACCTCGATTATTATGGAAGTGTGTGCTCTTAATCCTAATATAATAACAAGCACATATGTTTGATATTTATTTCTTTAATTTATCAATGGGTGAGATTTAGTTCGATAAATCAATAAACCCGATAAGTTGGAAATGGTATCACTTATAGTGTGTTGTTGATTATAGAAGGAAGCTGTGTCCTAGAGATACTAGGTTGATAATGTCCCCAAGAGGAGCTCATAAGGATTGTCATGTTAAACCTGCAGGTGGACTTAGTCCGACATGACGATAAGGTTGAGTGGTACTACTCTTGGACTTAGATATTAATTAAATGAGTTGTCAGTAACTCACTTAATTAGTGGACATTGATATCTTAAACACGAGGAGACTAACACTCATAATAAGAAGGAGCCAAAATGTAATTTGGGATTGGTGCGATAGTTCAATAATAGTTCTCTAGTGGAATGAATTATTGATAAAATTAAGTTGTGTGTTGGGCGAACACGGGATGCTTAATTTTATCGGAGACCAAAACAATTCCTCCTCTAGGTCCCTATCGTAGCCTATATAGAGATTTATACCCATCGTGATACCACCTTCTTACCCATCTAATGGGCCGGCCAAGCTAGCTTGGAACCCAAGCTAGGGCCGCCCAAGACAGTGGATGAGTTAAGTTGGTGGTGAAAGCCCAACTTGGGTCCCAAGCTTGGGTGGCCGGTAGAATAAAAAGGATTTTTATTAAAATTATTTCTCATGTGGATATCATGTTTTAAAGAGAGTTTAAAATTAAAAATTTCCTTTATAGCTTTCTACAAAGATTAAGAAGAGATTAATCTCTTTCCTTATTTGTAGTTTAAAAGGATTTTAATTTTGCAAAACTTTCTTATTTGTAAATCATCTATATGTTTTAAGAGAGTTTAAAATTTGAAATCTTTCCTTATTTGTTGATTAAAGGAGGATTTTAAATTTTAAGAAAACTTTCCTTTTAAACATATTCATGATTAAAGAAAGTTTAAAATTAAATATTCTCTTTTATAAGTTTCTACAAGAGATTAAGAAAAGATTTGATATCTTTCCTTATTTGTAGATTAAAGAGATATTAATTTTAGAGATAACTTTCTTTTTATTCACATGTTTAAAAGAAAGATTTTAATTTAAATTTCCTTTTATAAACCAATCATGAAGGGATAAAATTATTGAGAAATTTTTATAAAATTCCGGAAGCAAATAAGGAAGTTTTAATTGGTGTTTAAAATTTTATTTGCTTGGAGTTATTTTGTACAGCCATTATAAAATTGAGAAAGTTATTTTTAATTAAATAAATTTTCCTTTTCAATGGCAAAAGAATTAAGGAAGTTTTTATTAAATTTCCTTATTTGCCAAGATCAAGGATTATAAAAGAGGGGGGAGGGGTTCATAGCTAACTAATCTATTCTATTTTTCTCCCTCTTTTCTTCTTTGGTATGGCCCTAGCCTTTCTCCTTTCTTCTCTTTTGGTGGCCGAACCATACATCTCTTGGAGCTCTTGTTGGTGGCGGACCTAGGAAGGAGAAGAAGAAGGAGGAAGCCTCATCTTGAAGATCCCTTGGAGTATTGGTGGTGATCAAGTTCTTCTTCCTTGGAGGTGGTTCTTCTTGTGGCGAACCTTGCTTGGAAGAAGAAGGTGCGTGGTGGTTCTCGTTTGAAGATCGTCGCCCACACGACGTCCGGGATAAGAAGAGGAATACGGTAGAAGATCAAGAGGTTTTCTAAAGGTATAACTAGTAATTTTTCTTTCCGCATCATACTAGTTATTTTGGAAATAATACCAAATACAAGAGGCTTACGTTCTAGTGTTTCTATGGTTTTCAAGTTGTGTTCTTTGTTTCTTTCTTTTCCTTGTGATTTGATTGTTCTCTTTGGCTAACCTAAAGTTATTTAGGAAATTAAATATTAGCTTTCTATTAAAGGTTTTGTCTAGTCGGTGGTGGTTGCTCCCATATCCAAGAAGGCCATGTGCCTCGTAAGTCATTTTTGGAAATTAATATTTAATGGAATTAATAACTTAAGGCTTGGTCGAGCGTGTTAAGTTCAGGAGATCCAAGTCAAAACCTAAAGAACAAATAGATTAAGTTTTGGATCAAGCGTGTTAAGTTCTGGCGATCAAAATTTAATTTAAAAGAACACATGGTAGCTAGGAAAGGTTCGGACCTTTGTACAAATTTTTTGCAGTGGAACCTATAGGTTTTCAGTAGCAACCAACAATTCAGAGCTAGGGTTTGCCTCTGTGTATTTGGTATTAGTTTAATTATACATATAATTTATAGCAAATTGTGCTAACTTTGTGGATGCAGGATCCAACTATTATGGCTTATAGTTATTATGTGTGTGATTGGACCTTGGACATGTCAAGGGCATTTTATGTGTGTGCATGATTGTATTATAAAATCGTGAGGAGCTGTATTTAGTTTTATTAGGATTTTATTTGATCTAGATACATGTACATTCCTTTTATGGAATATAGGATCAAAATGTAAAATTCTATTTATGTCATGGATCTAATCTTGCAAAGCGTGGAACCTCGAGGACCCGGTAGCGGAACTAGGAGCAAGATGGATCGCGACTAGACCCGACGGTGGCCAAATATGGCGATTGGGATGACAACACGGAGGACAACTAGAGATAAAAGCCATAATAGTTGAAAATTAGATTTTCTATTTATTGCTTTTATATTGTGTGTGCATGTTGGTTTACATATTTAGTAGGCTAGCATAGTTAAAATTCCTCATTTATAAATAACTAAGTGGGAGGGGTTTTAAGTAAATCCATGGTCTCCATTCTTGGTTTGTAAGTGATGCAAACAAGCTTGCTTGTTGGCTCCTTCCTCCATAACGGATGAGCTTGTTTGTGGATCACTAGAGCAGACTTCCATTTTGGATGACTATAGGAAGTTAATTAAGAGCGTGTGATCTTCCCCAACGGAGGGCATAATCTTATTAATGGACTTAGTGTCAAGTAATGGTATACACTTAGACACATCTAATAGTATCCTCCCATCGGAGTCACTGCTATTATTTGTGTGACCAAATGAAACCAACTATTAATTTGTCATAAAACTAGGTTGACAAGATAATAAAATTAAAGGGTTAAAACCCCACTTACAAATGATTTTGTATACGTCCACACTAACGTGGCATACAAAATTAACGGTGTTTGAGATAATTTTATTTGTCATAAAGATACGTTGACAAGATAGTTAATGGGTAAAACCCTCCTTTTACAAATGTTGAATTTGTATCGTCCACACTAACGTGGCATGCAAAATTCACGGTGTTTGGTGTTGGTAAATTTAAATAATATTGTTTGAGGAATCAATGTTATTTTAAATTCAAGTTTTGAATTTGATCAAAGACGGATCAACTATTAATTTTATTCGTCATAAAGTAAAGTTGACGAGATAATAAAATTAATGAATAAAATCTCCTCTTGATTTTGTATACAAAATTCATGGAGATTTTAAGGAGTTGATCTTGACCAAATATTTTGTGATTCTTAGGATGTTTGTCAATCCTATACCATAGAAAAGACTTAGTAGTCCCAATTGTAATGATTGGAAATAGGACTTGGACATTAAGGTAGGTGTCTTCTTAGAACAAAGAACAATTTAGGTGTATTTAATTCATTAGTTGAAACATGTCTAGTGGTGTTATCTACAGAACCTGGAGTGTAGATACAAGATGCCATTAATCATGTCTGCAATTCATTGCCAGGAAACCCGACAACTAAATGAAGGTAAATCACCGTCCACATGGGCACTGTAGTGGTAGTTGCAATGGGAGATGTTTATCCTTTGATAAGAATAAAATATGGATTTTAAGTAATTGTCTTTACATACTAAAAGAACCCGACTTCGGTTTCTAAACTATTATAGATATTATGTCTATTTTAATAACAAAGTTGTTATCAAGAAAAATAGGAAGTATCTATTCTGGTATGGTAGTTGACAATTTATAATCCAATAACCCACGATGCAACAAATGGAAATTAGTAACACATCTTCTAATTTTAAAAGTAACCTTCGGAAATGAACCAATTATATCTTTGACATCTAAAAGCTAGGTTATACTTGAGTAGGATTCATTGGTAGTCGATGAACTTTTGGGTTCATTAGTGGTGGAAATTTCCAACTGCGAGTCTTACTTGGAAGGAAAATAACCAAGGAGCTTTTAAGTCTAAGGAATGGAACCAAAGATATAAGATTGGTTCATTCGGTTAATGTGATCTATGAGCATCGAGCAGAAGGTTGTTTCATATATTTTATAGATAACTATTTGAGATACGGATATATTTACTTGATGTGCATGAAGTAAGTGCTTTGATTAGTTCAAAATACGAGGGCTGATGTGGAGAAACGACAAGTAAAATATCAAGACACTACGGTAAGATCGTAGTGGCAAGTACCTCTTGGGAGAATTTAGGAGTCATTTATCAGAAGTAGGGATTCAATCCCAACTAACTACAGCTGGTACACTCCAACAGAATGGTGTAGTAGAAAGAAGGTAAAGGACTCTTATGGAATAATTAGATAGATGATGAGTTATTCAGAAAATTACCAAATTTGTTTTAAGGATAAACTCTGAAAAACATAAGTACCTTCCAAGATAGAACTCTCTACTCATATAGAATTGCTGAATAGGTGAAAACCTATTTTGAAGCATATTCGGATTCGGGTAATCCAGCACATATGAGAGACAATGATAAGTTGGATAGGAGTCCACTTGTTTGTAAGTTATCCTAGATAAACAAAAGTAGGTTTATAGTCTTAAAAATCAGAAAGTCATTGTTAGCAACAACCGATTTTTAGAAAAGGACTATATAATGAACCACGTGCTCATAAGAAAATTTGTTCTTAAGGAAATAATAGAACATGTCTAATCTAGTACCAACTGTACAAGATGAGATACCACAAGAAATCCAACACGTATCACAAATGATACATAATTGCAGAAAGTGTCTCGTAGTGGGAGGGTTGATAAGCAACCTAAAAGGATTCATGTTTTGGGAGAGTTTTTGACTTGATCCCTGGAGGACATGAACCCGATCTCCGGACATATAATGAAGCACTCCAAGATAAAAATGCAACATCTTGGCAAAGAGTAATGAATACTGAGCTTATAGAAACACCAAATGGTGTAAAAGCCTTTGGGTGTAAATAGGTCTATAATAGGAAAAGAGGGGTAGACGGGAAGGTGGAAACTTTCAAAGCAAGGCTTGATGAAAAAGGAAACTGTTAGCCATGTTTAAGTCTATCCAGATTCTTTTATCTATTTGGCAAGTGGATGTCAAGACAGCATTCCTTAATGGAAGTCTTGAAGATAGCATCCACATAAAGCAAACCAGAAGGGTTCATTACAAAGGGCTAAGAGCATCTTGTGTGAAAGCTCAATCAGTCTATGGACTGAGGCAAAGCTTCAAGGTCTTGGAACATCCAGTTTATCAAAGTAATCCAGACCTTTGGATTTATTGAGTAAACGGATAAGTCTTGTGTATACAAATGGTGTGATGGAAACGTGGTGGTGATTCTTGTACTATACGTAGATAACAATTTTGGTAGTTGGAAACAATATCAAAATGTTGTCAGAAGTAAGGGTATGGTTGTCCAAATAATTCAATATAAAGGACTTGGGAGAATAGATATATTTTTGTGATCAAAGTAATAAGGGATCGCAAGAAAAATATATATATAGATATATACATCGAAAAAATCCTTGCTCGTTTTTAGCATGCAAGACTCCTAGAAAGGTTTCTTACCTTTTAAGCATGGAGTGTCTTTATCTAAAGGGATGTCTTCGATGACATCAAAGGAGATTGAGGACATGTAGGCAGTTCTTTATGCTTCGGCAGTTAGACAACCTAATGTATGCTATGCACGAGATCAGAAATCTATTTTGCCAAGGGCATAGTTAGTAGATATCAAAGTAACCCTAGACAAGGACATTGGACTGCAATAAAGCATATAAGTACCTTAGAGGCACTAGAGATTATATGCTAGTTTACAAGGCAGTTATTTTGGTCCCTATGGGTTGCATGGATTTTGACTTCCAATCGGACAGGGACAATATTAAGTCAACCTCGGGGTTTTGTGTTTACTTTAGGAGGTAAAGTCATAACTATGGAAGAGTGATAGGCATAGGTGTTTATCTGGACTCCACCATAGAAGCTTAGTATATGGCAAGCCTCTAAGGTAGCCATAAAAGCTGAATGACTCAATAACCTCAAGATAGATTTAGATATGATTTCTGGTTTGTCCAAAGATTATTACAATTTGTTGTAATAATGTTGGTGCAGTAACAAACTCGAAGAAACCATAAGTCTATTAAGACAAGTAAACACAATAGAGCGCAAGTACCACCCAATACAAGAAATTGTATAAACGAGGAGAAGTTGTTGCCGCCTAGATTGCATCAGGTGATGACCTATAGATCCTTTCACTAAGGTCCTTAAGGCAAGAGCTTTTGATGGGCATGTTGAAGGGTTGGGAATCAGATGTATGGCAGCTGATATGGCAACTTAGTCTTTTAGTATAAGTGGGAGATTGTTAGAGTGTATACTAAAAGCCTAGCTTTTGGTATAAACATTTATCTAGAAATAAGAATCACATTGGTCAAATGTCTACATTTATGATAAATGTAGTTGTTCAATTAATTTATATTGTAGATAACATGGTGTGTGGTGTCACACGTAAGATCATGTTATCGGTTTCTTATAAATTATAAACAGTAGCTCACGACTAAAATGGAAAGGACAAACCATTGGAAGGTCGTAGTGTAATTATGTATTAGTTTATCTTGACTATATAATTACACTAGTACACTCAGTGTATTAGTAGGACCATTAGAGGTCGTTTCTTTTATCGACTTTATAAAAACAAAGACCTCAGTTATTATGGAAGTGTGTGCTCTTAATCCTAATATAATAACAAGCACATATGTTTGATATTTATTTCTTTAATTTATCAATGGGTGAGATTTAGTTCGATAAATCAATAAACCCGATAAGTTGGGAAATGGTATCACTTATAGTGTGTTGTTGATTATAGAAGGAAACCGTGTCCTAGAGATACTAGGTTGATAATGTCCCCAAGAGGAGCTCATAAGGATTGTCATGTTAAACCTGCAGGTGGACTTAGTCCGACATGGCGATAAGGTTGAGTGGTACTACTCTTGGACTTAGATATTAATTAAATGAGTTGTCGGTAACTCACTTAATTAGTGGACATTTGATATCTTAAACACAGGAGACTAACACACTCATAATAAGAAGGAGCCAAAATGTAATTTGGGATTGGTGCGATAGTTCAATAATAGTTCTCTAGTGAAATGAATTATTGATAAAATTAAGTTGTGTGTTGCGAACACGGGATGAATTTTATCGGGAGACCAAAACCAATTCCTCCTCTCGGTCCCTATCGTAGCCTCTAGTATATAGAGATTTATACCCACGCATACCACCTTCTTACCCATCAATGGGGCGGCCAAGCTAGCTTGGAACCCAAGCTAGGCCGCCAAGACCAATGGATGAGTTAAGTTGGTGGCCAAGCTTGGGTCCCAAGCTTGGGTGGCCGACCACTGAATAATAAAAAGGATTTTATTAAAATTATTTCTCATGTGGATATCATGTTTTAAAAGAGTTTAAAATTAAAATTTCCTTTTATAGCTTTCTACAAAGATTAAGAGAAGAGATTAATCTCTTTCCTTATTTGTAGTTTAAAAGGATGGTTTTAATTTTGCAAAACTTTCTTATTTGTAAATCATCTATATGTTTAAAGAGAGTTTAAAATTTGAAATCTTTCCTTATTTGTTGATTAAAGGAGGATTTTAAAATTTAAGAAAACTTTCCTTTTAAACATATTCATGATTAAAGAAAGTTTAAAATTAAATATTCTCTTTTATAAGTTTCTAAGAGATTAAGAAAAGATTTGATATCTTTCCTTATTTGTAGATTAAAGAGATATTAATTTTTAGAGATAACTTTCTTTTATTCACATGTTTAAAGAAAGATTTTAATTTAAATTTCCTTTTTATAAACCAATCATGAAGGATAAAATTATTGAAATTTTTATAAAATTCGAAGCAAATAAGGAAGTTTTAATTGGTGTTTAAAATTTTATTTGCTTGGTTTTTTTGTGCGACCATTATAAAATTGAGAAAGGAAATTATTTTTAATTAAATAAATTTTCCTTTTCAATGGCAAAAGAATTAAGGAAGTTTTATTAAAATTTCCTTATTTGCCAAGATCAAGGATTATAAAAGAGGGGTAGAGGAGGCTTCATAGCTAACGAATCTATTCTATTTTTCTCTCCCTCTTTTCTTCTTCTTGTGGCCGGCCCTAGCCTTTCTCCTTTCTTCTCTTTTGGTGGCCGAACCATACATCTCTTGGAGCTCTTGTTGGTGGCCGGACCTAGGAAGGAGAAGAAGAAGAGGAGGAAGCCTCATCTTGAAGATCCCTTGGAGTATTGGTGGTGATCAAGTTCTTCTTCCTTGGAGGTGGTTCTTCTTGTGGCCGAACCTTGCTTGGAGAAGAAGAAGGTGCGTGGTGGTTCTCGTTTCGAAGATCGTCGCCCACACGACGTCCGGGATAAGAAGAGGAACGGTAGAAGATCAAGAGGTTTTTCTAAAAGGTATAACTAGTAATTTTCTTTCCGCATCATACTAGTTATTTTTGGAAATAATACCAAATACAAGAGGCTTACGTTCTAGTGTTTCAATATGGTTTTTCGAAGTTGTGTTCTTTTGTTTCTTTCTTTTCCTTGTGATTTGATTGTTCTCTTTGGCTAACCTAAAGTTATTTTAGGAAATTAAATATTAGCTTTCTATTAAAGGTTTTGTCTAGTCGGTGGTGGTTGCTCCCATATCCAAGAAGGCCATGTGCCTCGCCACGTTAGTACTGGAAACCGACAGGTGTGGCTGGATCGGTCAGCAGACCGATCCAGGTAAGTTTGGATCGGTCGACAGACCGATCCAAGAACTTGAAGATCTCATGGAAAGCTACTGTATCGTGCTGGATCGGTCGGCTGACCGATCCAGGAGGATACAGTAGCATACTATATCTGTCTGGATCGGTCGGCTGACCGATCCAGCGGCAAAATCTACACTCTGATCGGTCTGTAGACCGATCAGAGTTCTGATTTCAGCCCTGAACTCTGATTTCAGCACTTTGGCGTGCCAAAATCTCACACAACAATTCTAAAATCAATGGAAATACATTCTAACAACTATTAACCAGCATTCTAACATAATTACTAACAAACTAAACCTATCATACTACATAGTGCATGGTTTACTATTTCATAACATTTAACAACCAAAACTGAATAATGAAACTAAAAACGCAAAGTGCTAATACTGAAGTAAAATTGTTTAGATCCCAAAGATCTTTATTCCAACTCCTGCCCACACACATCTTGATAGCATTGCCCTCCAGCCTCCGCTACTGATCCACTTTTCCCTTACCTTTATCTGCAGTATAAGAAAAGTAGTATCTATAAGCTAAAAAGCTTAGTAAGAAACCATCTACCTCACAAAAATATGCATACGATGCGGATATGTTTTAAAAACATCTGTTGGAAAGTAGGTGCTGATCATGGCATGACATGGCATTTATTCATATGAACAGAAACTGAGCATGGCAATCATACTTGCAACAATAGAGCTGAGCATGAAAACTGAAACTGAATACAAATCATGGAACTGAACTACGCTGATCATGATCTGTACTAAACTAACTGAGCTGGTACTGAAACTAAGCTGAACTCACATAACTGATCGTGAGTTTGAAAAGCTATACATATAATAAGTGAAAATACTAAACATGCTGCTGAGGGGCCCTGGCAACTGTACTTGCTGTGCGCGCATCCCTATCTAAACCCGGGATTGCAAGTTCCGAATCTAGTAGGGTTTACTAGGTTAGCTAAACCTAGGGACGAATATGGGAGTCCAGCCCAGTGGATATCTAATCCAGTACAGTGCCACTGCTGAAAGTAAAATATTGAATGCTATATACTTATTTTGCTGAATCTAGGTTATCTGAGCCTAGAACTAGGTTGTCTGAACCTAGAGGCTACTGTGGGAGCCCACCCATTGGACTGTAGTCCTACATAAGTTGAAACAAAACTAATTTGCTGTTTTAAATGTTTCTAGTGCATTTAATAAGTTAATTAAACTGTCTATTACTGAGCTAGACCTTTAATCGAACACCTAGGATGCTCTAACTCTTCTCCCTATTAGGGAGACCACCTCTAGGCACCCGACAACGTCTAACCTCCTATCTGAAGAGGGAAAACGTGCCCGGCCCATCTAGAGGTGCTCAACTAAATCCCTAATCTGCGAAGAGAGTTAAACACACCCTAGATATCAATAAAAATCTGCATACATCCTAACTAAAGCATAAAAACTCAAACGGAAGCTATTATACTACAGGTGAGGGGTTTCTTACCTCGTACGCTAGTTTCCTTACGGTTCTAGTCGCTAGGTTTCCGGAGAAGACGATCCTTTCGATAGTTTTCTTGCGCCAACACGTCCTCTCGCGAAGGGGAGCGTCCTGGTGTCGGAGCCGCTGCCGGAAGATGTCTTTGGGGGCCTAGCCTTGGTGCACCGAGAGAAAGAGGAGGAAGAGAGGTTGGCGTCGGTGAGGGCTTGGAGAAAAGTGGCGTGAGGTTTTGTGAGGAGAGGGCTGCCGAACCAAAAATAAACTAAAACCTACTTAAGTTTTTAATTTATATTAAGTGGGTAACTAGGCCCAACTCAAATATAAATATAAATGTTTCCCTTCTCTTTCAGCACGACCCTGCTGGGTTAACCGGTTATTAAGGCTAACTAAAGGTTTAGCGGACCCGAGAGGTCCCGGGTTCGATTCCCGCTTAAGCCTTTTTATTCTTCTAATTATTTTTGCTACTTCCGCTACTCGAAAAATTCCGGAAAAATATCTAAAAATTTCAGAAAAATCACGGAATAATTCTAATGCAAGTTTGAGAATTTTTGGGCACTACAATCCCCCATACCTTATAAAAAGTTCATCCTCGAACTTAGAACAATTCTGGGTACTTCTGTCTCATGCTGGCTTCTGTCTCCCAAGTTGCCTCTTCTGCTGTGTGACTGTGCCAAATGACTTTGACTAATGGTACTTTCTTGTTCCATAATTTCTTAACTGCTCCGTCTATTATCTGAATAGGCCGACTATCATAGCTGAGGTCCTCGCGGATCTGTACCGACTGGGGCTCAATCACCTGGGTGGCATCTGGGGTATGCTTCTTCAGCATAGAGACATGAAATACGTTGTGGAGAGCTGACATTTCCTGGGGTAGCTCTAGCTCATATGCTACCTTGCCCACTCTTCTGCTTATAAGGTATGGTCCCACATATCTGGGACTTAGTTTGCCCTTTTTCCCAAAACGTATTACTCCCTTCATGGGAGCCACTCGAGGAACCAATCCCAATGAAAACTCTAAGGTCTGTGGCGTGTACGTAGCTCTTCCGCGACTCTGGGTCTCTATCCTCTGGCGGATCTGGCTGCTGTGGTATCTGCTACTAGATCTGTCTCTAGTTCTTTCTGTTCACCACTCTCATACCAGTAGATTGGAGATCTACACCTCGCCCGTAGAGAGCCTCGTAAGGTGCCATGCCGATGGTGGCCTGATAGCTGTTGTTGTATGCAAATTCTGCTAAGCTCGGATATTTGCACCAACTTCCCTTGAAGTCTAGGGCACACGCTCGGAGCATATCTTGAGTACCTGGTTTACTCGCTCCGTCGACCATCTGTCTGGAAGGCTGTGCTGAACTTTAACTTATTGCCCAACGCTGACTGTATACACTCCGTGAAGTGTGGTCTCTATCCGAAATGATGGTTCGTGGGACTCCATGTAGTCAGCGATCTCCTGGAGATACAACTGAGCTAGCTTCTCCATGGAGTAAGATATCTTGATAGCTAAGTGGGCTGATTTAGTCAACCTGTCTACTATTACCCGGATGGCGTCAAAACCATTCGTGGTTCCGGGCCCCCACTATGAAATCCATAGAGATATCCTCCCACTTCCATTCTAGAATCTGATAGACTGCAGAACTCCTCACAGTCGTGATGTTACGCCTTGACCTCTCGGCAGTGAGCGGATGCTAACATATCTGGCGATGTCTCGCTTCATCCGGGCCACCAAAATGGTTCTTCAGGTCTTGATACATTTGGGGATGCATCGCATAGGGAGTCTTGTGAGCCTCATCTAAAATCCTAGCTCCTCCCGATCGGAACACAAAGTCTGTCACCAAAGTACAACACCCGCCTATCGGACACTCAATTCTCTACTTTCTGATTACGCTAGCCCTTGCTTGATTTTACGAATTCCGGGGTCCTGCCTGAGCTGTCTGAATATCACAAGCAAGGTAGACTCTAAGGTCATAGTAGAGAGTTGTCCAACGATGAGTTCTAGACCGAAATTTATGATCTCCTTCGGAGGGGTGACATGGTTGTAAGAGATAATAAGGTAGCATGGATTTTCCGCTAATGCGTCGGCTACCTTATTGGCTTTCCCGGATGGTAGAGGATGTCTATATCGTAGTCTTTGACCAGCTCAAGCCATCTGCTGTCGCATGTTCAGATCCTTCCGAGTGAAGAAGTACTTGAGACTCTGATGATCTGTATACACTGAGCTCCATATAAGTAATGTCTCCAATTTTGAGAGCGAACACTCTGCTGCAAGCTCAAGGTCATGAGTAGGGTAATTCTTCTCATAATCCTTGAGTTGTCTCGAGGCATAGGCGATCACCTTGCCGTTTTGCATCAACTGCTCCTAGTCCCAACTTAGAGGCATCACTATAGATGTCAAAGGCTGCGGCGTTGTGCGGTAAAGCCAAATGGAGCACCGGTCAATCTTCTTTTTAGCTCGCTGAATTCTCACGATCCTCACCTGAAATTTCTGTTCTTCCGGTAAGAGTTGTCGATGGGAGGCTATCCTGGAGAAGTCCTCTACAAACTTTCTGTAATAACCTGCTAATCCCAGAAAGCTTCTGATTTCACTGGCATTCTTCGGTCTCTTCCAGTTACTTACTGCTTCTATTTTGCTGGGGTCTACCATGACACCATCCTTTGAGATGATGTGACCTAGGAAAGACACATGATCAAGCCAGAATTCACATTTCGTGAACTTGGCATATAGCTGATTCTGCTGAAGTGTCTGTAGTACTGTCTTCAGGTGCTTTGCATGTTCTTCCTGAGTTCCTGAGTAGATAAGAATGTCATCGATAAACACAATAACAAACTTATCTAAATACTCCCTGAATACTCTGTTCATGAGATCCATGAATGTAGCTGGAGCATTGGTCACGCCAAAGGGCATGACTACGAACTCATAATGTCCGTATCTAGTTCTAAATGCTGTCTTCGGTATATCACCCTCCTTGACTCTGACTTGGTGATATCCTGATCTGAGGTCAATCTTAGAGAACACTGCTGCTCCCTTTAACTGGTCGAACAGGTCATCTATTTTGGGAAGAGGATACATGTTCTTGATCGTGACCTGATTCAGTGCCCTGTAGTCTATGCATAGCCGCATGCTTCCATCCTTCTTCTTCACGAACAGTACAGGCGCTCCCCATGGTGAGTGACTAGGGCGTATGAAGCCCTTGTCAAGCAGCTCCTGTAGTTGCTCCTGAAGTTCCTTCAGTTCTGCTGGAGCCATGCGATATGGCGCTTTGGAAATGGGATTGGTGCCGGGGAAGAGCTCTATCCCAAATTCAATCTCCCTGACTGGTGCTAGGCCTGGTAACTCCTCAGGGAAGACTGCTGGGTAGTCACATACAACTCGGACCCCTGCTAGCTGTTGGTCCTTGTCCTGGCTGGTATTGACTACATGTGCTAAGTACCCCGTACATCCCGAATCCATCAACTTCTGTGCCTTCATGGCTGAGAGAAATTTTCTGGCTTTTCTCTTTGGTTCTCCGATGTACTCGAACTGTGCTTCTGCTTCGGGTTGGAACGGCACTCTATGGAAGCACCGTATCGATCGGGAAGTCCATTCCAAGGATGACGTCGTGGTCAGTCATTTCCAGCAGGATCACATCACAAAAGAGTTCCCTGTCTGCTATAATGCACTGCTCGAGCCGGTGCGTGGATGCCATGATCTCTCCTGAAGGTAGTGCCGAAAACCGACCACTGAGTACCTCGGAGGGTATTTCAAATTTTTCGGAGAACACCGGCTATATATGAATGGGTTGCCCGAGTATCAAATAAACAGTAGCACTATGCAGAACTGCTGACAGTTCGACAATGGCATCGTCCTCTCGGTGAGTGAGTAGATCCTCGCATTCGCCATAGCTGGAGGGGCTTCTAATCGCCATGGCTGATAAGTGGACCTTCTAGAGCGACCTACATCTGATAACTGAGCTGGCTGGCCTGCATACTGAATCTGCTGTGGCTGAGGAAGACCGGTCTTGTTCGAGCCTTGGCCATGTGCCTTCTTGTCCACATTAAAGCATCCTCGTGTGCCCTTGCGACAAACCCACGGGTGAAATTTCCCACAAGTAGCACACTTTGGATAATGGGTCGCTTGCTAGATGGTCCTCCTTTGGGTCACTCCCCGATTTGCGCTTGCTTTGGAGTTCCCTTTCGGTTAGAGCCGTGGCCTTGCTGTTTTTGAGTGTGAGGGTTTCCTTGGCCTTTGAACTCGAGGAGACCTGCTTTTGCTGCTTAATGCTCGTGGTCAAGGCACCGCTCACTAACTCCTCTCGTGGTTTGTGGCCTATGTATGCCACCACCCACGTTCATCGCTATCTCCGGCCTCGGCATCTTGAGCATCAACCGATTCGTTCCTTCTCTGTGCCGACTAGCTTCGGGCATAGACGAGCCAACCTGTTGAATTTCTTCACGGCTTCCTCAATCGAAAGGTTGCCCTGATGAAACTCGGTGAACTCGTCGTAGTGACGGTTTGTGACCCGTATGTGAAAGAACTCCTCGAAGAATTCCTCTCGAAGTCAACCCATGACATCCGGTTCATTTGTCGCTTCTGATTCTTTCCCACCACATGCTGCGTCCCCGTCAGGCGAAGGAGGCACACTTCACCTTCTCGTGTTCCGGCCGATCCAAGCTCCATCGTGCTCTCCAGTGTTTTGAACCAGGCTTGTGCATCCCATGGTTCACTAGTGCTGAGAAGTTCTCTGGCTTGACTCGCCGCCACTGGATCGGATAGGCTTCCTTTCTTGGCTCACCTGCTGGGGCTGCTGGTGGTGCTGTAGGCTGAGGTGGTGGAACCTCTAAGACTTCGGAGTTGTCAGATTCGGTTCCGGGGGGTATTCTGCTGATTAGCCTTTAAGGTGGCTATTTCCTGTTGCTGTTCAGCTAGCTGCTACTGTAACTGAGCCACTAATGCTGTAAGGTCGGGAGGAGGCACTGAACTGCCTGCCTCTTGCTGGGGCTCAGTATCTAGTGCCCTTCTAGCTGGGCGTCCTCGTGCCATTTCTAAAGACATAGAGAACATAAAATACTAATGTAATCGCAGTTATATAACTACTGATATCATGTTTAAAAACTATCACATACTAACAAACAGTAGGCATATAAACATGAACTGTAATAACAAAACAAGGAGCATAAATTAAGTAGAGATATTCTTACTTGGAAGCTGCAGGTTCAATGCTGATGTGTGTGTAGGAAGTATGGAACTTTGCTCTGATACCACTCTGTAACAACCCACCTTCTGGGTACTGGCTGTAAGGTCGGTCGCTACAATTATGCTAAACTATACTGTGCGGAAAGCTGGGCTAATTAAAATTTTAGTCTACTAATGACGGATCCAACTGCTAAGAAAGGTCTAAAGACCTTCTTTGTTGGTGTACATATGCTAAGGAGGGGAAACTGAACATCCCAACTGGGCTAGGGACTAGAAACTAAACTTCCCAACTAACTACAGACCTGCCGATCGATCCGCAGATCGATCGAAGCTATGGGGCATTCGGTTCCCAACTGGATCGGTCGGGCAGACCGATCCATGTGTGGCTGGATCGGTCGGTCGACCGATCCAGGCACCCGAAACCCCTGGAACGCTACTGTATCGTGCTGGATCGGTCGGCTGACCGATCAGGAGGATACAGTAGCATACTGTATCTGTCTGGATCGGTCGGCTGACCGATCCAGAAGCCTGGCACACTGCTGGGCCGGTCGGCAGACCGATCCAGCGTCTGATTTCCTGATTACGAAATCAGAGATGCTGATTTCGACACTTTGACGTGCCAAAACCACCTGCAACAACTCTAAACCAATGCAAATCATACTAATATAAACTCACTAATATTCTAAACCTGGCATACTACATAGTGCATGGTTTACTATTTCATAACACTTAACAAATCAAAAACTGAATAATAAAACTGAAAACTCTAAGTGCTAATACTGAAGTAAAACTGTTTAGATCCCAAAGGTCTTTGTTCCAACTCCTGCCCACACACATCCTGATAGCATTGCCCTCCAGCCTCCGCTACTGGTCCACTTTTCCTTTACCTTTATCTGCAGTATAAGAAAAGTAGTATCTATAAGCTAAAAAGCTTAGTAAGAAACCATCTAACTCACAAAAACATGCATACGATGCAGATATGTTTTAAAAACATGCTGTTGGAAAGTAGGTGCTGATCATGGCATGACATGGCATTTATTCATATGAACAGAAACTGAGCATGGCAATCATACTTGCAACAATAGAGCTGAGCATGAAAACTGAAACTGAATACAAATCATGGAACTGAACTACGCTGATCATGATCTGTACTAAACTAACTGAGCTGGTACTGAAACTAAGCTGAACTCACATAACTGATCGTGAGTTTGAAAAGCTATACATATAATAAGTGAAAATACTAAACATGCTGCTAAGGGGCCCTGGCAACTGTACTTGCTGTGCGCGCATCCCTATCTAAACCCGGGATTGCAAGTTCCGAATCTAGTAGGGTTTACTAGGTTAGCTAAACCTAGGGACGACTATGGGAGTCCATCCCAGTGGATATCTAATCCAGTACAGTGCCACTGCTGAAAGTAAAATACTGAATGCTATATACTTATTTTGCTGAATCTAGGTTATCTGAGCCTAGAACTAGGTTGTCTGAACCTAGAGGCTACTGTGGGAACCCACCCATTGGACTGTAGTCCTACATAAGTTGAAACAAAACTAATTTGCTGTTTTAAATGTTTCTAGTGCATTTAATAAGTTAATTAAACTGTCTATTACTGAGCTAGACCTTTAATCGAACACCTAGAATGCTCTAACTCTTCTCCCTATTAGGGAGACCACCTCTAGGCACCCGACAACGTCTAACCTCCTATCTGAAGAGGGAAAACGTGCCCGGCCCATCTAGAGGTGCTCAACTAAATTCCTAATCTGCGAAGAGAGTTAAACACACCCTAGATATCAATAAAAATCTGCATACATCCTAACTAAAGCATAAAAACTCAAACGGAAGCTATTATACTGCAGGTGAGGGGTTTCTTACCTCGCACGCTAGTTTCCTTACGGTTCTAGTCGCTAGGTTTCCGGAGAAGACGATCCTTTCGATAGTTTTCTTGCGCCAACACGTTCCTGTTGGTTGCTACTCGGAAAGCCTATAGGTTCCACTGTACAAAAATTTTGTACAAAGGTCTGAACCTTTTCCTAGCTACCATGTGTTCTTTTAAATTAAATTTTGGATCTCCTGCGGAACTTAACACGTTTGATCCAAAACTTAATCTATTTATTCTTTTAGGTTTTGACTTGGATCTCCTGCGGAACTTAACACGTTCGACCCAAGTCTCCTTAAGTTATTAATTCCATTAAATATCAATTTCCATAAAAGGTTCCCAGTACTGATGTGGCGAGGCACATGGCCTTCTTGGATATGGGAGCAACCACCACCGACTAGACAAAACCTTTAATAGAAAGCTAATATTTAATTTCCTAAAATAACTTTAGGTTAACCAAAGAGAACAATCAAATCACAAGGAAAAGAAAGAAACAAAGAACACAACTTCGAAAACCATATTCGAAATACTAGAACGTAAGCCTCTTGTATTTGGTATTATTTCCATAAATAACTAGCATGATGCGGAAATAGAAATTACTAGTTATACCTTGTAGAAAAACCTCTTGATCTTCTACCGTATTCCTCTTCTAACCTCGGACGTTGTGTGGGCAACGATCTTCCAAGATGAGAAACCACCAACCACCTTCTTCTCCTCCAAGCAAGGTTCGGCCACAAAGGGAAACTTCACCAAGGAGGAAAAACAAAATACTAACCAAGCTCCAAGAGATGCTAGCTTTCTCTCCTTCTTCTTCTTCTTCTCCGAGTAGTATCCGGCCACCACAAGAACTCCAAGGGAGAGGGAGAGGTTCGGCCACCACAAGAGGAAGAGAAGGAGATGATGACCGGCCACACCAAGGAGCAAAAGAGGGAGAGGAATAATAGATCTTGTGTCTTGTGAAGGCACCCTCACCCCTTCTTTTATATTCCTTGGCCTAGGTAAATTAGGAAATTTAATTACAACAAATTTTCCTTAATTTCCTTGACATGATTTAATTGAGAAAAATAAAATAATATTTCCCCAATTAAACAATGATGGCCGGCCACATCAAGAGGAAACAAATTGGACAAGTTTTAATCAACAATTAAAACTTTCCTTATTTGTTTCCAGAAATTTTAAAAAATAAAATTTCTCTTTAAAAATCTCTTCATGGTTAATAAAAGGAAATATCTATAATTTTAATTTTATTAACATGTGAATAATTTTAAAGAGAAAATAAAAAACTCTCCAATCTACAAATAAGGAAAGAGATCTAATCTCTTTCTTTAATCTTTTGTAAAACTTTTACAAGAGAGATATTTTAATTTTAATTCTCTTTAAAATATATCTTCCACATAATAATAAAATCTAAAATTAAATTTCTTTTTATTTAATTATGGCCGGCCCTACTAGCTTGGGTTCAAGCTAGGGCCACCACGCTTAGGTCGGCCCTAGCTTGGTTCCCAAGCTAGCTTGGCCGGCCCCTTTAGGTGGGTATAGAAGGTGGGTATATGTGGGTATAGTACTCTATAAATAAGAGGCTACGATAGGGACCGAGAGGAGGAATTGGTTTTGGTCTCTCGATAAAATTAAGCATCCCCCGAACACACAACTTAATTTTATCAATGATAATTCATTCCACTAGAGAACTATCATTGAACTACCGCACCAATCCCAAATTACATTTTGGGCTCCTTCTTATTATGAGTGTGTTAGTCTCCTGTGTTTAAGATATCGAATGTCCACTAATTAAGTGAGTTACTGACAACTCATTTAATTAATATCTAAGTCCAAGAGTAGTACCACTCAACCTTATTATCATGTCGGACTAAGTCCACCTGCAGGGTTTAACATGACAATCTTTATGAGCTCCTCTTGAGGACATTATCAACCTAGCATCACTAGGACACAGTTTCCTTCTATAATCAATAACACACACTATGAGTGATACCATTTCCCAACTTATCGGGTTTATTGATTCATCGAACTAAATCTCACCCATTGATAAATTAAAGAAATAAATATCAAACATATGTGCTTGTTATTATATTAGGATTAAGAGCACACACTTCCATAATAACTGAGGTCTTTGTTCCTTTACAAAGTCAGTATAAAAGAAACGACCTCAAATGGTCCTACTCAATACACTCTGAGTGTACTAGTGTAATTATATAGTCAAGATAAACTAATACCTAATTACACTACGACCTTCTAATGGTTTGTTCCTTTCCATTCTGGTCGTGAGCTACTGTTTATAATTTATAAGGTACTGATAACATCATCTTCTGTATGTGACACCACATACTATGTTATCTACAATATAAATTAAATGAACAACTACAAACAAATGTAGATAATTAGACCAAATGTGATTCTTTATTCATAATGAATGTTTACAAAGCTTAGGCTCTCAGTATACACTCCAACAGTTCCTCTCGCGAAGGGGAGCGTCCTGGTGTCGGAGCTGCTGCCGGAAGATGTCTTTGGGGGCCTAGCCTTGGTGCGCCGAGAGAAAGAGGAGGAAGAGAGGTTGGCGTCGGTGAGGGCTTGGAGAAAAGTGGCGTGAGGTTTTGTGAGGAGAGGGCTGCCGAACCAAAAATAAACCAAAACCTACTTAAGTTTTTAATTTATATTAAGTGGGTAACTAGGCCCAACTCAAATATAAATATAAATGTTTCCCTTCTCTTTCAGCACGGCCCTGCTGGGTTCACCGGTTATTAAGGCTAACTAAAGGTTTAGCGGACTCGAGAGGTCCCGAGTTCGATTCCCGCTTAAGCCTTTTTATTCTTCTAATTATTTTTGCTACTTCCGCTACTCGGAAAATTCCGGAAAAATATCTAAAAATTTCAGAAAAATCACGGAATAATTCTAATGCAAGTTTGAGAATTTTCGGGCGCTACAGCTTGTGGTTCATAGTATAGTCCTTTTCTAAAATCGGGCATTGGTGCCAATAATGACCTTCCGATTTTAAGGACTATAAACCTCTTTTCATTTTTCTAGGATAACTCACAAACAAGTAAACTCATGTCCAATCTTATCAGTGTCTCTCATGTGCTAGACCACCCAAATCCGAATATGCTTCAGACTAGGCTTACGCCCATTCTGCAATTCTATGGGAATAGAGAGTTCTGACTTAGAAGGTACTATGTTCACTTCCGTTTCCAGTGTATATCCTTAAAACGAATTTGGTAATAACTCATCATTGATATAATTATTCCATAAGAGCCTTATACCTTCTTTATACTACACCATTCTGTTGGGGTGTACCAGGTGCAGTTAGTTGGGATTAAATCCCGACTTCTGATAAGTGACTCTTAAACTCTCCTAAGAGGTACTCGTTACTACGATTTCACCGTAGTGTCTTGATACTTTTACTTTGACGTTACTCCACATCAGTCTAGTACTCTTTGAACTAATCAAAACACTTAGACTTGTGGCGCGTCAAGCAAATGTATCCTTATCTCGAATAGTCGTCTATAAAAGAGACGAAATATTCGAAACAACCTCTTGCCTGGATAGTCAAAGGTCTACACAAATCAGAATAACCAATTCCAACATATCTTTGGCTCCATACCCCTTAGACTTAAAAGCGTCTTGGTTATTTTTCCTTCCAAATAAGACTCGCAGGTTGGAAAGATTTCCACTACGAATGAACCCAAGAGTTCATTGGTTATTATCCTTTGAATCCTACTCAAGTTAATATAACCTAGCCTTAGATGCCAAAAATATGATTCGTTCATTTCTGAAGGTTACTTTCTCTTATTAAAGTTAGAAAATATGTTATTAATTTCCATTTATTGCATCGTGGGAGTTATTGGATTATAAATTATCAACCAACTACCAGAACAGATAACTTCCCTATTTTTCTTGATAACAAGTTTATTATCAAAATAGATAGAATATCTATTCTTTAATAGTTTAGAAACCAAAATCAGGTTTTTTCTAAACTTAGTATGTAAAGACAATTTCTGAAAATCCATATTTTATTCCTATTAGAGGATAAACATCTCCCACTGCAACAGCTGCTACTTTTGCAGTAGTGCCCATGTAGACGGTGTTTTCCTTTTCATATAGTTGTCATTTTTTCTGGAACCCTGTAATGAATTGCAGACATGATTAGTGACATCTGTATCTACACTCCAGGTACTGGTAGATATCACCACTAAACATGTTTCAACAACTAATGAATTAAATACACCTATATTGTTCTCAGTTCTAAGAAGACAGTCTACCTTAATGTCCAAGTCCTATTTCCAATCATTATAATTGGAACTACTAAGTTTTTTTCTATAGTATAACAACTATGAGATTGACTGACATTTGAAAACCTAAGAATCACAAAAATATTTGGTCAAGACCAACTCCTTAAAATCCTCGTGAATTTTGTATGCCACGATAGTGTGGGCGTATACAAAATCAAAGAGGAGATTTTATCCATTAATTTTATTATCTCGTCAACCTTACTTTATGACGAATAAAATTAATAGTTGGTCTATCTTTGATCAAATATTTGGTCAAAACTTTGAATTTAAAATAACATTGATTCCTCAAACAATATTATTTAAATTCACCAACACCTCAAACATCGAGAATTATGCATGCCACGTTAGTGTGGATGTATACAAATTCAACATTCGTAAGAGGAGGGTCTTACCCATTAATTATCTTGTCACCCTTGAATTACCTCAAACACCATGAATTTTGTATGTCACGTTAGTGTGGACGTATACAAATTCAATTGTTTGTAAGAGGAGGTATTACCCATTTTATATTGTCAACCTAACTTTATGACAAATAAAATTACCTCAATCACCGTGAATTTTGTATGTCACGTTAGTGTAGACGTATACAAATTCAAATATTTGTAAGAGGGGGTTTTACCTAACTTTATGGCAAATTAATAGTTGGTATTGCTTTGGTCCCGCAAAACAATAGCAGTGACTCCGTTGGAGAGGATACTATTGAATGCGTCTAAGTGTATACCATTACTTGATACTTAGTTCATTAAATAGGATTATGCCCCTTCAGTTAGAGAAGATCACACGCTCCTAAATAATTTCCTATAACCATCCATAAAGGAAGTTTGATCTAGTGATCCGCAACAAACCCATCCGTTATGGAGGGAGGCACTCAGAGCCAACACGCAAGCTTGTTGCATCACTTACAAACCAGTAATGGAGACCGTGGAATTTATTAAAACCCCTCTCCCACTTAGTTATTTAAAAATGAGGATTTTAAACTATCCTAGCATACATCACATGCATACATACACATCACAGTAAATAAAAGCAATAAATATGAAAATTATTTTTCTAACTATTATGGCCTTTTCCATCACTGTCCTCTGTGTGCTCCAACCCTAGCTGCTGCCACCTTTAGCCACCGCCATCGGGTCGAGACGTCGCATCCATCTTGCTTCTTATTCCGCTGCGCCTCTGGTGCTTCAAAAGTACCACGCCTCGCAAGCATCCGATCCGCGACAAAAATAGAATTTTACATGTGTCGATCCTATATTCCACGAGGGAATGTATATGAAATCTAGATCGAAAATAAAATTCTAAAATCCTAGGGCTAATACAGCTCCTGCTATATTAGTTACATACAATTATGCACACACACAATAATTCCCTTGACATGTCCAAGGGTCCAATCACACACAACATCTATAAGCTATAATAGTTGGAGCTTGCAACCAAAAAGTTAGCACATCCTACTATTATCCTGCCTAAATTATGTATGACATGTGCATAACCTATTTGAATTCTAAACACACAGAGGCAAACCCTAGCTCTGATACCAATTGTTAGTTAGTCCTAGGAAAACGTACCGGTTCCACTGTACAAAAATTTTGTACAAGTGTCGAACCTTTCCTTAAATAACCTATTGTGTTCTTTAGAAGTTAAATTAGCAATCACAGATGGAACTTAACATCATTGATTCCAAATTTAACTTATCTGTTCTTAATGGTTTAGATTTGAATCGCAAGCGGAACTTAACACTATTGATTCAAATCCACCTATGTTATTAATTTCATTAAATATTAATTTCCAAAATTGGCTTCCAGGACTGCATGGCGAGGCACATGACCTTCTTGGATATGGGAGCAACCACCACCGCCTAGACAAAGCCTTTTAAGGAAAGCTAATATTTAATTTCCTTAAATAACTCTAGGTTAACCAAAAAGAACAATCGAATCACAAATTCGAAAACAAAGAAAACACAAACTCGAAAAAATAAATAAATTCAAAAAACTAGATCTAATGCCTCTTGTGTTTGGAATTCATACAAAGAAAAAAATAACTAGTATGATGCAGAAGAAAATTACTAGTTATACCTTCTCTTTGTATGTTAATGACCTCGAGATCTTCTGCCATATTCCTCGCCTCGCCTTGGACGTCGTGTGGGCGACGATCCTCCAAGATAAACACCACCCAAAGAGCTTTCTTCTTCCTCTTCTAAAATCCGGCCACCATCACCAATTTAGGAACCAAAGAGAGCAAGGGAAAGGGAAGTGGAGAGATCCGGCCATCATGAGAGAGCACAAGCAAGAGACTAGAATTAGATGTCTCATTCTCCTTCTTCTCCTTCTCCTCCTTCTTGTATCCGGCCACTTAAAGGAACCATAAGCAATATGTGGCCGGCCTTAGCATGATAAAAAGCTAGGGGTCGGCCTTAAGGAGGAGACTAGAGAGAAGAGAGAAAAAGAATTCATTAATTCATGAAGCCTCTCCTCCCCTTCTTTTATAATACTTGCCCAAGGCAAATAAGGAAAAACTATTTACAAAAAATTAAAATCTTCCTCATGTTTTTCCTTTTCCCTTTTAATTTTTCCTTTTCTTTCCTCTTGATTGAATTCACCAATCATATATTTGATTGGATGATGATTTAATCCTATTGGTCGGCCCCTTGCTTGGGCACCAAGCAAGGGTGGCCGACCCCTATAAGGAAGGAAATATATATATATTTTTTATAAAATTTTACAAGAAGAAATTCTTTTATAAAATTTTACAAGCTCTCTTTCAATTTCCTAAAGTAGGAGTTAAAAAAGGAAAGCTTTAAAAATTAAAACCATGTTTTAAAATTTAAAACTTCTCTTATAAAATTTCCTTTTTTAACACGGTGATAGAAAATTTAAATTTTTAAAACTTCTCTTCTTTTTTTCCTAAACTATGAGGATGGTTAAAATAGGAAAGTTTTAAAACTTTTAAACTTTCTTTTAAAACATGTGGCCTAATTCAAATAAGGAAAGTTTTTAAATTTAAAATCTCTCTTTTAAAACTTGTAGTTTTTCTACAAAGAGAAGATTTTAAAAATTCAAAAACACCCCTCCTTGTTTGAATTATTGTGGCCGGCCCCCTCTTGCTTGGATACCAAGCAAGGGGCCGACCCCTTAAGAGGATAATGTGGCCAGCCCTTGCTTGGTCACCAAGCATTGAGCCGACCCCCTTCTTGGACACCAAGATGAGCTTATATTTGGATGAACTTAAGGCTCTAATGAGGCTACGACAGGGACCTAGAGGAGAAATTGGTTTTGACCTTCCGATGAGCTTGAGTATCCCGTGTTCGCCCCGAACACACAACTCAAGTTCATCGATAATAACTCATTCCACTAGAGAGTTATTATCGCACTACCATACCAATCCCAAATTACATTATGGGCTCCTTCTTATCATGAGTGTGTTAGTCCCCCTGTGTTTAAGATAATGAATGCCCACTAATTAAGTAAGTTACTGACAACTCACTTAATTAATATCTAACTCCAAGAGTAGTACCACTCAACTTTATTGTCATGTCGGACTAAGTCCACCTGCAGGGTTTAACATGACAATCCTTATGAGCTCCTCTTGGGGACATTCTCAACCTAGATAACTAGGACACAGATTCCTTCTATAATCAATAACACACATTATAAGTAATATCATTTCCCAACTTATCGGGCTTATTGACTTATCGAATTAAATCTCACCCATTGATAAGTCAAAGAAATAAATGCTAAATATATGTGTTTGTTATCATATTAGGATTAAGAGCACACACTTCCATAATAACTAAGGTCTAGTTCTTTTATAAAGTCAGTACAAAAAAAACTTACCTAAAATGGTCCTACTCAATACACTTGGAGTGTATCAGTGTAATTTATTAGTTAAGATAAACTAATACTTAATTACACTACGACTACTTCAACGGTTTGTTCCTTTCCATCTTAGTCGCGAGTAACTGTTTATAATTTATAAAGAACCGACAACATGATCTTCTGTGTGTGACATCACACACCATGTTGTCTACTATATAAATTAATTGAACAAATTACATTTAACAAATAAATGTAGATATTTGATCATTATGATTCTTTATTTCTAAATAAATATTTATACAAAAACTAGGCTTTTAGTATACACTCTAACAAATATAGCCCTAATTCTAGAAGCTAGATAAAGGACTTGAGAAACACTCGTAATTGATTCTAGCTTTGTTATTGTGAGCCATCAACGTTGTAAGAGGCTTCTCCGCCTGAAAGACACTTTGATAGTGAGCTTCGACTGCTTTGGATTAACAACCTCCCCAGTTGTAACCAAGTAAATTATTTGAGCCTCTTCTTTCTTCTAGTCTCTTATTTAGCTATAAAAGATCAAGAAAGGTTGTTTTAATTTTGCAGGGCTATTCAACCCCCCTAGTCGACAGCTCAAGGGTCCTAACATATCCTAGCAGACATTACCACTTATGTAAGAAGTTTAGCAGAAAAATCTACTTTACAGACTTTTATCGAATTATGTGAGGCTCTTAAGGCATTTTATAAAAATTCCCTTGAAGGACTGACAATTGTATATGAAGCAGAGTTTAGTCCCAAACTTAAATGTCAAACTAAAGACTCTGAGAAGCATGGCTGTCAGTGTCAACTCCTTTATTCTTTTCGCAAATCTAATATGGACTATGAAGCCTATACCATCACTGCCTATAAGGGTCGGCTTATCACTCCTTTTATATTACTGGATCATGACCTCCTATACAAACTATGGATTCATGTCCTGATTCTGTCAAAGAGTTTCCAACAAAATTGGGTACCATTATTGCCATGGCCTTAGAGGAAGAAGAAACTTTTGTTGTTTGTACATTTGACAACACTCCCCCAGAATGGCTGAAGCTTAAAATTGAACTTGCTAGACATTTAGTCAAAAGTGGCATCAATGAAGTCGACGGATGCCAGACTGAACTTGCAGATTATCCTTCAGATCCAGATTTTGATTGGGATGCTTCCCCTACTTTCACAGATCAACTTAGACATTGGCGAGCTTCCATCCAAGGCACCAACTGGAGATAGGACCAAAATTGAAGATCCAAATACGTACATCCTTGCAGGAGAATCCTATACTGAAAAAATATATTGGCCCAAAGAAATAGGTATCAGATTCTTTCCTTGTTCTTTTACCACACAATATACTACCCTCTTTCGACATTACCAAAGGAAGACTGAACGTATGAGTAATAAAAAATGAGCAAGTTCAACCCTTTCCTCTATAGCCTACAGAGTGACTCTCTATAGAAACAAGCCCCCAATTCAAGCTTCTAGCTTTCAAACACCATCTTTTGATTCAATCGGAGAACAGAATGTTAATAACATGATAGATCCCTAAATTCACAACTCACCCTTAGAATTTAGTACTACCTACAGTACCTCCACTACTAGTCTATCTAACCTACAATACATCCACAACCAGTCTATAGTATCTCCACTACCAGTCTACCTACAGTTATCATACCAGACAATTACTTTAACCAGATCCCCTCTTTCTTCTTTCCATCTGTCTCTCTCTTTCCACTTGTCTCTATTTCTCACTCCTTGATAAAACCCTCTTCCTAAAATCTTACAAGCAAGCCTAACCCCTTTCTTCTCTCCAAAGCAATCTCTTTCACCTTTCCTATAAAAAGTCTTCTCCCCTCAGCTCAATAAGACACGAAGAAATCCCTTCTCTCACGAAGAAATCCCTTCTCTCTTCGGCATCTTTTCAAGTGTGCTCAGCCTCAGTTCTAAGTGTCTGTAAGATTTCTTATAAATTTTTTGTATGCCAACTATTCTGGAAGATTAATTATGTAAATTGTTGTGTGCTAGTTTCTTTTCCGCAACTAATCTGTAAGATCTATATGTAAATTACTGTGTGCTACTTTTTCTTATATTTAAATGTACAATTCTATGATCCAGGAAGACATTCTGATCAAATGATACCCTAAAACTTCTTGTTAGGTTCAAGAAGGCTCTGTCTTACTTTTCTCTAAGTTGTTTTTCTAAGACCTTCCTCAGTCTTTTTCTAAGTCACCAGCAAGTTGTTGGAACCCCAAGGTTGTTTTGATGTGATCAAACAAGTTAAGTTAGGTACTGTTGTGTTTAACCCTGTGTCTAAGTGTGCAGGAACTTAGGAGTACAGGAAGTCGAGCAAAAGACGCCACTAGCGAGAAGGACGGCACGGGAGAGAGCCAACGGGCTCGGTGCATCTGAGGGACGAGGTGTTGCGGAAGAGTACAACGGCAGACGAGAAGGGAGCGCGCGATGTTTCCAAGGGATGAGAAGCTAGAGCGGAATACTGCTCGGGGAGCAAAAGACGCAGCTAGCGAGAAGGTCGGCACGGGAGAGAGCCGACGGGCTCGGTGCATCCGAGGGATGAAGCTGCGAAAGAGTACGCTGGCGGACGAGAAGGAAGCATGCGACGATTCCGAGGTACAAGAAGCCGGAGCGGAAGCTTGCTAGAGGAGAAGGCCGAAATTGGGTTCAGGTGAGCTTTATTTCGATTGGCCGAAATCACCCAAACGAGCAGAGCCGGAGCGAAAGACCCGGACCGAGGCGAGCAGCACCGGAGCAGAGAGCCTAGACGGAAAAAGTCAACCTTGTCGACTTTAAGGGTCCGGGCGTCCGAACCGAAAAAGTCAACCTTGTTGACTTTAAGGGTCCGGGCGTCCGAAGCGATTTCGGGCGCCCGAAACCTCTTTTTATCCATGGTCGATGTGGATGTTGACCGCTACGAAGATGATAAAGTTTTATCCCCTTCCAGGCGCCTGGAACCCTTCCAGGCACCCCGACCAAGGTTATAAATATAACCTTGGTCCAGAAGCTTGACAACAACAAGAATTACTTAGCAACACTTGTATACGCTTTCCACTTTGTTTAGCTTCTTCATTTTTGTGCATAAATTGTTGTAAAGAGACTCCTCCGCCTAAAGGAGGAAGTAGTGCGATTCATTTCCTTGGATTAACAACCTCCCTGGTTGTAACCAAGTAAAAATTCTGAAGTCTCTTTCATTTCTATTCATTTAATTATTTTTTGCAAGTGTTCGCTATTTAAGTTAATTGTTCGAGAAGGGTTTCTTTTGTAATTTGTGCAGGGCTATTCAACCTCCCCTTCTAGCCTGCCAACCAGGGTCCAACAAGTGGTATCAGAGCAAGGTCGATTCAGGAGGACTAACCGCCGATTGAAGCAACGAGATCACCGGAGCTAACATCTACCCACCAATGTTTGAGGGGGAGTTCACATTTTGGAAGCGACAAATGAAGGTATTTCTTAAAACAGATTTTAATATTTTATTAATAATTAAATATGATTTTGAAGCACCAAAGAATACGAATGGAGAAGAAATCAAAAAACACCTCTGGACCAAAAAGCAGCATGACGATTTTACGTCAAATGGTATGACAGAATTTTATCTTTTAAGTGTACTTCCGGTTAAAGATATCGACAGAATCAGCAACTACCAAAGTGCAAAAGAAATTTGAGAAAAGTTTTTGAAGCTCTACAAAGAACCAATTGAAGCCAATTCCAACTCCTCGATGGACACCGAGTCGTCATTAGAAGCTGAAAATGAGGAATTGCCGGAACAACTCTCATAGTCGAGTACCTACTAGAAGATGAAGTCAGCTCTTCCTCAATGAGCATCGAAAGCATTGATGAAGGGGGAGCAACGTCGGAGGAAAGCAACTCTACAGGGGGAGGATCAGAAATTGACAAGGTAAGTCAGGTACAATTTCTACCACCTGGCCAAATGTTTAAATTTGTTAAATTATTAACCAAAGATTGTTGCATGCTAGAAAACGAAAATAAAAAGTTGAAATTAATTTTAGACAAATCTTGTCTGTTAGAAGATTTTCAAAGATTAGAATTAGAAAATGATAAATTAAAATTAGAAAATGATAATTTAAAAATACAAATAGATATTTTGAAAAATCATGCATGCTCAGATAATCAACATATTAGAAAATTCTATGGATTAAATTGGTACCTTATGTTGGAGTGTATACTGAAAGCCTAAGTTTTGTAAACATCATTATGAATAAAGAATCACATTTGGTCAAATTGTCTACATTTAGTTGTAGTTGTTCAATTAATTTATATTGTAGATAACATAGTATGTGGTGTCACATGCAGATGATAATGTTATCAGTACCTTATAAATTATAAACAGTAGCTCACGACAAAAATGGAAAGGAACAAACCATTAGAAGGTCATAGTGTAATTAGGTATTAGTTTATCTTGACTATATAATTACACTAGTACACTCATAGTGTATTGAGTAGGATCATTTGAGGCCGTTTCTTTTATACTGACTTTATAAAGGAACAAAGACCTCAGTTATTATGGAAGTGTGTGCTCTTAATCCTAATATAATAACAAGCACATATATTTGATATTTATTTCTTTAATTTATCAATGGGTGAGATTTAGTTTGATGAATCAATAAACCCGATAAGTTGGGAAATGATATCACTTATAGTGTGTGTTGTTGATTATAGAAGGAAACTGTGTCCTAGAGATACTAGGTTGATAATGTCCTCAAGAGGAGCTCATAAGGATTGTCATGTTAAACCCTGCAGGTGGACTTAGTCCGACATGATGATAAGGTTGAGTGGTACTACTCTTGGACTAAGATATTAATTAAATGAGTTGTCAGTAACTCACTTAATTAGTGGACATTCGATATCTTAAACACAGGGAGACTAACACACTCATAATAAGAAGGAGCCCAAAAATGTAATTTGGTATTGGTGCGGTAGTTCAATAATAGTTCTCTAGTGGAATGAATTATTATTGATAAAATTAAGTTGTGTGTTCGGGGCGAACACGGGATGCTTAATTTTATCGGGAGACCAAAACCAATTCCTCCTCTCGGTCCCTATCGTAGCCTCTTATTTATAGAGTACTATACTCATCTATACCCACCTTCTATACCCACCAATAGGGGACCGGCCAAGCTAGCTTGGGAACCAAGCTAGGGCCGGCCTAGGTATAAATTGGGTGGTCGGCCCTAGCTTGAACCCAAGCTAGTGGGGGCCGGCCAAATTAAATTAAAAAAGAATTTTAATTTTAATTTTTATTATGTGGAAGAAATAATTTATTAAATAGAATTAAATTAAAATATCTCTCTTGTAAAAGATCTATAAAAGATTAAAGAAAGAGATTAGATCTCTTTCCTTATTTGTAGATTGGTGAGATGTTTTATTTTCTCTTTAAAATTATTCACATGTTGATAAAATTAAAATTATAGAAATTTCTTTTTATCAACCATGAAGAGATTTTTAAAGGAAATTTTATTTTTTAAAAAATTTCCAAAGACAAATAAGGAAGTTTTAATTGTTGATTAAAATTATCCTATTTGCTCTACATGAGGTGGCCAACCATTGGAGATTAATTGGGGAAATATTATTTTATTTTTCTCAATTAAATCATGTCAAGGGAATTAAGGAAATTTTATTGTAATTAAATTTCCTAATTTACCTAGGCCAAGGAATATAAAAGAAGGGGTGATGGTGCCTTCACAAGACACAACCTCTATTATTGTGGTCGGCCATCATCCTCTCCCTCTCTTCCTCTTGTGGTGGCCGAATACTTCATCCCTCTTGGAGTTCTTGTGGTGGCCGGATACTACTTGGAGAAGAAGAAGAAGAAGGAGAGAAAGCTAGCATCTCTTGGAGCTTGGTTGGTGTTTTGATCTTTTTCCTTGGTGAAGCTTCCTTATTGTTGGCCGAACCTAGCTAGGAGGAGAAGAAGGTGGTTGGTGATTTCTCATCTCGGAAGATCGTTGCCCACACAACGTCCGAGGTTAGAAGAGGAATACGGTAGAAGATCAAGAGGTCTTTCTAGAAGGTATAACTAGTAATTTTTCTTTCCGCATCATATTAGTTATTTATGGAAATAATACCAAATACAAGAGGCTTACGATTCTAGAATTTCGAATATGTTTTTCGATGTTGTGTTCTTTTGTTTTTTCTTTTCCTTGTGATTTGATTGTTCTTTTCGGTTAACCTAAAGTTATTTTAGGAAATTAAATATTAGCTTTCCATAAGAGGTTTTGTCTAGTCGGTGGTGGTTGCTCCCATATCCAAGAAGGTCATGTGCCTCGCCACGTCAGTACTGGGAACCAATTATGGAAATTAATATTTAATGGAATTAATAACTTAAGGTGACTTGGGTCGAACGTGTTAAGTTCCGCAGGAGATCCAAGTCAAAACCTAAAAGAACAAATAGATTAAGTTTTGGATCAAACGTGTTAAGTTCCGCAGGCGATCCAAAATTTAATTTAAAAGAACACATGGTAGCTAGGAAGAGGTTCAGACCTTTATACAAAATTCTTGTACAGTGGAACCTCTAGGTTTTCCGATTAGCAACCAACACCTTAGATACCATAAGGGATAAATAAGAAGAATTTCAAAGAAATATATTGCTAAGAAATTCTTGATTAATCCTGTAGGAAGGAACTTATATTGGGTACCAAATGTTGGACCCCGTGGTTATTTTGATGTGATCAACCAAGTTAGGTTATATCCTATTTGTTAGTTGATCCCTGTGTTTAAGTGTGCAGGAGGTTAAGAGCACAGGAAGTCGAGTGGAAGACGCAGCTAGCGAGAAGGACGACACGGGAAGAGAGCCGACGGGCTCGGTGCGTCCGAAGGACGAGAGAACTGCGGAAGAGTACACCGGTGGATGAGAAGAACGTGCATGACGTTTGAGGGACGAGAAGCCAGAACGGAAACTTGCTCGAGGAGAAGGCCGGAAATTAAATTCGGGTGAGCCCTATTTCGGTTGGCCACAATCACCCAAACATTCGGAGCCTCGAAAGAAGAAAACAAGTCAAAAGGAGCTGGAAAAGCTAGCTAGAGGCGCCTTAAACGAAGTGCTAAAGGCGTCTGCGCTGCCTGTAGGCTTGGAGGCGCCTTCATTGCCTTGAAGGCGCCCTCAACCTTGTCCAGGGTGCCTTCAAGGCCATTGGAGGTGCCTTCAAGTCCATTGGAGGTGCCTTTGACCTGGCCAAAGTGGTCGTTTGTAATCGGATAGAGTTATATTCGGTCAAACCCCTTGGAGGTGCCCTCAACCCCTTTGGAGGCGCCCTCAAGGCTCGAGATAAAGTTTCCAGGAGCTATATAAAGACCCCTGGACCTAGAAATTAATCAATCAACTCTGTATTAAGTTCCTAGCAACTTCTGAACATTCTTAGTGTGTAAAAAAGTCTTCTCCGCCTATAGTGAAGGAGACATTCTAGTAGAGTTGTTCGACTACTTTGGATTAACAAACCCCTGGGTTGTAACCAAGTTAAATTTCCTATCTCTTTTTTATTACTACTATTTTATCTTTTATTGTTGCTATTATTTTTTAAGTTGAAAAGTCTTAAGGACGATATTCTTTATTTGCAGGAAATTCACCCTTCCCCTTTTGCCGGCCCCGCTGCACCAACAAGTGATATCAGAGCCCGACCACCTCAGAAGGACTAACCGTCGACTGAAGCACAAAGATCAAAATGATGGTCGGAACAAGCATTCATCCCCCGAAGTTCGACGGAGACTTCGCTACATAGAGACGAAGAATGGAGGTTTTTTTTTAAATGGATTTTGACATTCTTCTAACTATGAAATTTGGTTTTACAGCTCCAAAAGACAAAGAAGAGAATCAATGGACAAAAAAGGAGCAAGCCGATTTCGTGGCCAACGGAAAGGCGAAATTTCACTTGCTTAGCGTTCTGCCGCCCCAGGACGTAAGTCATATTGGAAGCTACGACTCCGCCAAAGACCTCTGGGAAAAATTCTTGGAGCTCCACGAAGGCACTCAGAAGCGAAGTTAGCAAGGCAGGACATTCTCTGGACCCAGCTGACAAATCTCCGGATGAACAACGGTGAAAAAGTAGCGCAACTTCAAGCAAGAATTAAGGAGCTAATAACGCAACTGAACAACCTCAGAGAATCGGTAACAAATCAAGACTCGAGCCGGTACACGCTCAACGCCTTCCCAATGTCTCCAGAATGGACATCCTTAGTAGATGCATATTACATCTCTAAGGACTTTGAGGTAAGTACTTTAGAAAATTTGTTTTCTACATTCGAACTTCACGAGTCTCGAATTGCAGAGCTTAAACAAGTAGAGAAGACAAACCTTAACATTGCCCTACAAGCCGAGATGGACGATCCCGACTCCGAAGCGTCGATCGATGAAACCGAAGCAGCACTATTGGTAAGGAAGTTAAATAAATTTATTAAAATTAATAAATTTAGGTCGCAGTCGAGGAAGCATCAACGCAACAAAAAGATGGTCCGATGCTACAATTGCAACGAGAAATGACACATCAAGGATGATTGTCCGAAGATGAAGAAAAAGAACAACGAAAAGGAAAAGTACAAAAGACCGACGTCCTCGAAGCGCAAGAGTCTGAAGGCTACATGGGATGAATCTACATCCTCGGAGTCTGAAGTGGAAGCCTTCTCGAGATTAGCACTGATGGCCAACCATTAAATAGTAGAAGATAAGACCAGCTCAGAAATGAGCATAGATGAAGAGGGATGATCATCAGAAGAAGAAAACTGCGATGAAGAGGGAGCATCATAAATAAAGGTAAGTGAGGTACATAATCTGACTCCCAAGCAATCCTTTCAATTCATAAAAGTTCTCACTAAAGACTTAGTTAAATTAGAAAAGGAGAATAATGAGTTGAAGTTAAATTTTGCAAAAGTATGTCCACTAGAAATGTACGATAATTTAAAATTAGAGAATAAGAAATTGAAAAATAAAATTGAAAAATTGAAAAATGATTATGCATGCTTAAATAAATTTCCAAAATCAAAACTCAAGTTATATGGAAAATTAAACTGGTATATTAGAAAACATGAGGGACAACTTAGGAAAGTTTCCAAAAGTTATGTACCCCTAAGTTCTTGATTAATCTAGTAGGAAGGAACCTTTACTGGGTTCCAAAATTTTTTCTAGACTAATTTTTTTTTAGTTAAAGCTTTTAGCGAGAAAATTAAACGTTAAAATTTCTTTATGAGGCTTTGTCTAAGGAAGTGGTTGTTGCTCCAATAACCAAGAAAGCCTAGTGTCTTGCCACGACCTGGAAGCCAAAATATTGAAATAAAATGTTTAATTAACTTTCTGGTAAAGCATTAAAATTAGAATTAAATAATACTTTAAAAAAATTTCAAACAGTTTTTTTTAATTTATCAAAAATATTTTTATACTTAGAAAAATGTTTCATGCATAAAATTTTTACTTAGAAAAATTCTCAAATAATATTTTTTTGCCTAAGTTAAAATTTCTTCTGAAATTAGAAATTTGTTGTTTCAATTTTTTTTCAAAAAATTGTCTAACCTAAGTTTCACTTCGAAAATTTTCAAAAGATATTTTAAAAAAAAATTGCCTAAGTTAAAAAAAAATCTGCTTATAAAAAATGTTTCAAAAATATTTATGTTTGTAAAATCTTTAAAATTTTCTTTGGCAATTATTTTGAAACTAATTTATTTTAAATTTTATTTATTTTAACTTAGAAATTATTTTGAAAATGATTTCTTTTAGAACTTGAACTTTTCCTTAGAAAACTTCTACTTGAAAATTATAACCCCATTTTTTTTGTTGTGATCAAAGGGGGAGAGATAGGAACAAGTTTAGGGAGAGTTAAAAAATTTTAAAAAAATTCTTAGTGTTGCAAATTCTATTATTGAAAATCTTTATGCTTAAACTATTAGTTTAGTAATTTCTATAAATTACTGTTTGTCTATTTTTTTCCCTAACTTGAACTTGGGTTGGTGCACATCAAAAATGGGGAGATTGTTGGACCCCGTGGTTATTTTGATGTGATCAACCAAGTTAGGTTAGGTCCTATTTGTTATTTGATCCCTGTGTCTAAGTGTGCAGGAGCGCAGGAAGTCGAGCGGAAGACGCAGCTAGTGAGAAGGACGGCACGGGAAGAGAGCCGACGGTCTCAGTGCGTCCAAAGGACGAGAGAGCTGCAGAAGAGTACACCGGTGGACGAGAAGAACGTGCGCGATGTTCGAGGGACGAGAAGCCAGAACGGAAGCTTGCTCGAGGAGAAACCCAGAAATTGGGTTCGGGTGAACCCTATTTCGGTTGGCCACAATCACCCAAACATTCAGAGCCTCGAAAGAAGAAAACAAGTCAAAAGGAGCTGGAAAAGCTAGTTGGAGGCGCCTTCAACGAAGTACTGAAGGTGCCTACGCTGCCTGCAGGCTTGGAGGCGCCTTCATTGCCTTGAAGGCGCCTTCAAGGCCATTAGAGGCTCCTTCGACCTGGCCAAAGTGGTCGTTTGTAATCAGATAGAGTTATATCCAGTCAAATCCCTTGGAGGCGCCCTCAACCCCCTTGGAGATGCCCTCAACACTCGAGATAGAGTTTCCAGGAGCTATATAAAGGTCTCTGGACCTAGGAATTAATCAATCAACTCTGTATTAAGTTCCTAGAAACTTCTGAGCATTCTTAGTGTGTAAAAAAGACTTCTCCGCCTACAGTGAAGGAGACATTCTAGTAGAGCTGTTAGACTGCTTTGGATTAACAACCCCTGGATTGTAACCAAGTTAAATTTCCTATCTCTTTTTTATTACTACTATTTTATCTTTTATTATTGCTATTATTTTTTGAGTTGAAAAGTCTTGAGGAGGGTATTCTTTATTTGCAGGCAATTCACCCCTCCCCTCTTGCCTGCCCTGCTGCACCAACACTAAAGTCTCGTCTAACTTGAACTTTAATTTAGACTTAGCACTTTTCAGCAAAAAAAATTAAACGGTTGAATTTCTTTAAGAGACTTTGTTTAGAAGTGATTGATGATCCAATAACCAAGAAGGTCTAGTGCCTCGCCACAGTCTGGAAGCCAATTAACGAAATAAATTGTTTAATTGACTAACTGATAAAGCATTAAATTGAAATTGAAATTAGATAATTTTTTAAAATAGTTACTCAATTTTTTAAAATCCTCAAATTTTTCTCTGCAAATTTGTTTAACTTAGAAAAATCTCTCATCTGTTTAACTTAAAGTTTTTGAGTTATTATATAAACTTTGCCTTACCAAAATTTATTTTATAAGGTGCACAATTTTTTTAAGAAAAAAAAACTTAGAAAATTTTTTTGCTTGAAATTTTTTTTACTTAGAAAATTTTTGCTGCAACACTTAAAAACTTCAAAACTACTGCAAAATTTTTTTGAATTACCCTTAGATTTTTATAGAACCTCATTTTTTATGTGATCAAAGGGGAAGAAGAAAAAGATTAAGTCTAGGGGGGAGGTAGCTTAAAAATCAAATTTCTAGCTTCCTACTTTTTGTACTTTATTGTAAAATTTATTTTTGCTTTAACTTTATTTGTTTACTCTACCTTAACTTGGGTTGCTCACATCAAAAATGGGGAGATTGTTGGAATCCCAAGGTTGTTTTGATGTGATCAAATAAGTTAAATTAAGTCCTGTTGTGTTTAACCCTATGTCTAAATGTGTAGGAACTTAGAAGCACAGAAAGTCGAGTAAAAGACACAACTAGCGAGAAGGACGGCATGGGAGAGAGCTGACGGGCTCGATGCGTCTGAGGGACGAAGTGTTGCGGAAGAGTACACCGGCGGATGAGAAGGGAGCGTGCGATGTTTCCGAGGGATGAGAAGCTAGAGCGGAATACTGCTCGGGAAGCAAAAGACGCATCTAGCGAGAAGGTAGGTACTGGAGAAAGCCGACGGGCTCGGTGCGTCCAAGGGACGAAGCTGCGGAAGAGTACGCTGGTGGACGAGAAGGAAGCATGCGACGATTCCAAGGTACGAGAAGCCGAAGCGGAAGCTTGCTTAAGGAGAAGGCCGAAATTGGGTTCGGGTGAGCCTTATTTTGATTGGCTGAAATCACCCAAGCGAGCGGAGCCGGAGCGGAAGACCCGGACCGAGGCAAGCAGCACTGGAGCAAAGAACCCGGATCCATTCCGAGCGCTCGGACCGGTCCGGGTGCCCGGAGCGATTCTGAGTGCCTAGAACCTCTTTTTATCTACGGTCGACGTGGATGTTGACCGTTGCAAAGATGATAAAATTTTATCCCCTTCTAGGTGCCTGGAATCCTTCCAGGCGCCCCGACCAAGGTTATAAATACAGCCTTGGTCCAGAAGCTTGACAACAACAAGAATTATTGAGCAACACTTGTATACGCTTTCCACTTTTTTTAGCTTCTTCATTTTTGTACGTAAATTGCTGTAAAGAGACTTCTCCGTCTGAATGAGAAAGTAGTGTTATTCATTTCCTTAGATTAACAACCTCCCCGATTGTAACCAAGTAAAAATTCCAGAGTCTCTTTCTTTTCTGTTCATTTAATTATTTTTTACAAGTATTCGCTCGCTATTTAAATTAATTGTCCAAGAAGGATTTCTTTTGTAATTTGTGCAGGTTTATTCAACCTCCCCCCCAACCTTCTAACCGGCCAACTAGGGTCCAACACAAGTGAACACTAACGGTAAAAGAGTAAGTAGAGATTATACCAAGGTAAGTCCTGTGCAGGCTAAGAAAGGAAGGCTACTGCCACATTCCTAGACTATAGCCGGGGCACTGGTTCTCTACTAGGTCTTTTACAGGTGTGTGTGTATATAAACCAATATCTTAACGAACATGTTCGCGAGTTCATAAACCAAATACTATTAAGCTCGATTTGAACTCGATAATATTTTCAAGCTAGAAATCAGACTCGAGCTTGGTTCGTTAACTTAATCGAATGAACTTTTTTCGAATCAAGATCCGAATAGCTCGCAAGCAGTTTGACTCGTTTATACCCATGCAAATAACGCCCACTCAAGGCCCCTCTATTGCCTACCAAGGCTTTGTGAAAGGGAAGTAAATGATGATACTAAGCGACCTTTTAGAAGGGAGAATTTTATTTACTATGAGAATAAATCTCAAAAGATTCAAACCTGCTCCTGTACTATAAATTTACCATTTAAGTATCAACTCACTTACACCCACCATGGAGGCTGAAATAGAAGAGACATGGCTAATGGATCTGGTCCCTGCATTTACTCACTAGTGCAATACTTTTTTTCCTCCCTTCCACGCCGTGTTTTTTTTTGGAAAATTAATAATATAAGTTATGGCAATTATATAATTATTAAAAATAGAAAATGGCCATGAAATTCATTTATCCAACCTATTTTGATGGAATTTTACTTTCAAAGTAATTAAGGGTGCGTTTGGTATGCGCATTTTTCATTTTCATTTTCTGAAAATGTGCGTTTTCTAAAAAATGATGTTTGATTTACGTTTTTCGTACTTGTTTCCTAAAAAAATAACTAGCATTTTCTAGAAAAATAAAGAATGACAAAAAATCATTTTCTGTTTTCTAAAAATCATGTATTTTTCAGAAAATGAAAATGAAAAATACACATACCAAACTCATCCTAAATAATTCCGGAATCTAAATAGGATAATTGTTTCTATTTTAAAATATCTCGAAGACTTAGGAAGTAAAAAAATAGTATGTTGTATTGCACGGGTAGAGATTTCTCGATTTTGAAACAACTGGAAGATTTGGGCAGTAAAAAAAGTTATATGCTATAATTTCAGGATTGGATCACTTTTTTTGTATTCCTTGGGCGTTAAGCTATTCATTTTGCTCTTTTAAAAATTCAATTCTTTTGTCCAAGAAAGAAAAAGTTTGATTCATTTTCTTGACTTCTCAGGAAGTCAAGAAGGATGTAAAGGCTCGAAAGGGTGAACCTGGAACTGCCGAGTCTTCATGCACCCCGTTTGATCAGTCAAGACTTCTCGAAGGTACACCCTTTCCATTACACCAATGTCCACTTATCCCGGGACATTGTAGCAGTGATTACGAATGCCCGTGAAATTCGAACAACCAGTAATACTGGAGTGTCATAACAAGACTGACCTGTGCTTTTCGAATTTATCTAGTGGCTAGTCTGCAAAGGTCTGAGCTGTGTATAAATCCACAGCTACACAACAAAAGAGTTTATAATATAGGAAACGACTCCTAAACACTGCTTCATGATACAACCACAAAGCCTTCCTAAGAACAACAAATTAATTAATCAGATGATTTCAGTCCCATAATCCAACCCTAAAAATAGTTAAAGCACAAAATGATAAGTTATTTCATTGCACAGTAAATCTTGTGGAATATAATCTTTTTCAGGTGCATTTCCAACTCGGTCTGAAGCTCAACTGCCCCTCGGCAACATGTTCGAAATCGAAGGAATCCCTTGCGCCCTCATTTCCTCTTGAGCCCGTTTCATTTCCTCTGGATCTGAAGGAGAAAGCGAACGGATTGAAAAAGACAGTACGAATGCTACATTTTACATAGAGAAGAGGAAGACAGCGGAACATATACCAAGCATAATGCATTTGCAAACTAAGATGATGCTACCGGTACTTGTACCATTTACATACAGATATAGGCCGAAGCAATATTGGACGCACTATTCGGTCCACAAATTTGAAAAGGCGATGGAACATAGAGATACAGGGTGAACTGCTGAATAAAAACAAACAAACACCCCTATCTGATGAACCGAAACACAGAGACACAGAAACAGAAAAGTGATCAGGTATCGTAACACGCATTTATAAACAAAGATGATGCCGCTGCTACTCGTACAGTTTACATGGAGATTGAGGGGGGCAAAGTAACAGATGAAGACATTATTCGAGAGTGGGAAATACAAAAGGACCATAATAAATCACCATTAGATCGACAAATTCAAAAGGATGATGGAGCATGTAACACATAGCATAGGAATAGCAATTGAAACTGAAGCACAGTGCCCTTGTAGAGCATGAACACCTTTTGGAAGTCGAATTCAAAGCTAGAGTGGATCACAAGGGCATATTTTTTTACAGTCATTCTCAATCATTAAACTCTGCTCAAATGTGCATTAGTAGATATGAATTGATCACACTATATTAACACTTAATCATACTGTTACCAAAGGAAATCTAAAGTCTCATTTCTTTGTAAAATAAAATACATAACTGCTAGAGTGCACTTTGCATAGAAACATAGAAACATAGAAACATAGCATGAAGTAGTGAATGAACATGATATGGAGACAATTTGTTATATAATTATCTCTAGTTATCTGATTTCTTTCAAAAGTTCATTTGTATAGATGCTGCCTAAATAACAGATATTGCTCAGTTATGTATATGTGCAGCATTTGTGATGTTCATGTAGAAGCATGGTGAAGCGAACAAATACCATTTAGATTTGGATTGGAACAGCTTTAGTTTAGAATACACTAGCTTTCTTATGTAGATGTGTTGTTCAAATTGCATATGATGAATACTTTATCAAACTTACCAATACTATCCATCAATTTTGGCATGACAAATATCACCAAAAGCGTGAAACCCAACATTAAACCCATTGGACTTTTCACTACTGACCAAATGGAAAACGGTTCCCTTATCTGTAAACAAGCATCAAAAAATCAATAACATTTTGTAAAACTAGTATTCGTGATCACAAGTAGCTTAAAAATTCTCACCTCATAGTAATGCTCCTCTCTTAGTGGCTCGAGGATCAGCTCATTAAGAACTCTGCGATTCTCTGTGAGTGCTGCATGGATGTTACCAGGGTTTCTAGCACTGATATCAACACGAACCTGCGAATACATGCATGTGTTTTGATAAAGAGGAAGCAAGCCCATGGTTTCTTCGTGTTTGAACATGTAATAGGAGAGAAGAAATATTACCGGGGAAAAGAAATAACCTAGTGCAGCTACTTCAATCAGATGTGTTCCAGCTGGCACATTGTGACTTTGAGCATATAAGTTAAGATCATAACTATGATGCATTCACTTATATAACCAAAATGCCAAAAGGAAACATTTCCAAAAATAAAAAGATGTATCCTTCTACCTTTTCAAGGACACTGCAAAAGTATGTTTAACCATGAACCTACAGCAAAAACTAACAGCAAAATTTGAGGCTAACAGAAGAAGGTATATAATTGCCCAAGAGGATACAATGAGAAATAACCATCTGCTCTTGTAAAAGTGATGCTTTGACCACCATTAAGTATGACTTTGGCATTTGTAAGCTTTGGCAAAAGACCAAACTCTTTGGGAGTTTTACCTAACAAAAAAAAAAAGAGGCAACAATCAAAATCTTTAGCAAAGTCCAAAAAGAAAAACATCAATTAGGACACCAGGAGATGCAAAACCAGTTTTAGCAAATCATTTGCTGCATGCTCAGATGAAAGCCATATCCTATATTCATACAAATAGCAACAATAAGCAGAAGTTGTAGATCAGTACATCACAATTATTTGTTTGGACCATGCCATGAGATAGAATTGGAAATCAAACACAAGATCTACTATATATGTGAGATCCCTGACGGCATGGTGAAACAATGTTGTTATATCATTATCATTGTGGAAGCAAAGAGGAAACAAGAGACAAGAATAAATATATAACTAAATCATAATAGAATTAACAAACAACTTTAACACTGATCACTTGTTGCAAACCCAAACAAAATAAACTAATCAAAACTCTGTTCAACGTGTTAGTCAACCTCCACAGTAAAACTCGAGGTCCTGAGCTACTACTCCCACATAGGATTCACAGTGGCTTAGATTGTGCATATGTACCCTGAAGTGCTCTCTAACAAAATGAAAGGAATTATCAATTGTATGCTACCATATGTTTCCTTAGCATGATAAAGCATAGCTAGTGTTTCAACAAGTACTATTTTAAAAAACCTTTTAAGTCAATACAATTGGACAACAGATGATAAAACTTTGCTGGCTTTCATAATCTTATCTCTTCAAATTTTAAAACACTCAAAAACTATTATACACATGGCACTTGGAAAAATTGCTGCATCAACTTTTAAGAAACCCCAAAAAAAGGTCTATGGAACATACATTTGGCATATCGGTGCCAAGATTTAATGGAAGAATTTTAGTTCACAGATAAGTACAAGCATAACATAATGTTAGTATGTAGTCGGCAGCATTTCATAGTGTACTAAAGCTTTCCCATTGTGTTATAAAGTAATAAAGTTCAACGAATTCCATGATTGTCGAGAGTGAATTCACAATAGTATATATGGGAGTTTGTTCAACCTAGGGGTGAGCGTAGACTTAGCTGTGAGATTGTACCAAAAAGAGGTATAAGCTACGTGGCAACTTGGGTGTGAACTAATTCCAACTGAGATGAGTCGGCCAGGCCGGAATGAGATCAGATCAATCAATGTGTGGCTAGATTGGCAGAAGTGGTCTAGCTCAGACAAAGTGAAACTAACTCAACCCAGGTGAACCTGACTCAGCGGTGGTGATCCAAATTCTTGGCGTGGATTATGAAGACCCAGATTGAATGCAAAAGTTATCTTCTCAGAATTGCCGAGAAATAGTGTATTGGCTCTCTTGTGGTTACTTCACACCCTTCTACTCTACTTGGCCCGTTTTATAGCTTCAGGGATGGTGGCCATCCTTTCCTAGTACATGTGGTCTTCTCCTAGACAGCACTCCTCAAAGTCCTTTCTCAAGCCAACAAGCTTCTCGACATGATAGGTTGCCATTGATCTCCCTTGACCACTCGGATTCAGATCACATCCTTCCACTCTTTGCCATGCAACTTTTTAATCATACATCAATCAAGTTATGTGGGGGAAAATTGCTGTATCAATAGTGATCATATATTCGTCTTAAAATATTTGCATAAGGTTTCTACATATGAATTTCATGATGTTAAAATGCTGAAATACAACAGAAACTCATACTGAAGCTCTAATATACTTCGAGGAGTCAAGGACCGCCTAGATTCAATACTATTTCATTCACACACCAACGTTTAGGAGGAAAGCTTACGACCATATCAAACCTACTGATACCAAACTTTAACCCCGTAGAAAAGTCTAGTGACAAGGTCATCGAACAAAAAATAGAATAGAATCAAGTTTCATATTAAAGATCCCAACATCCAGTTTCATAATCACCAAATCAAATTACAGTAATTTGTCTTCGCTCTGGATTGCTCCAAAGTCCAAAGACCTAATCAAAGAGAATGAAGGAAATCACTAACCTCCCAGTTTCACCCGTCCCGCAATCCTGTACCCGTCGTCGGAGCTGAGAATTGAACGATAGCAAAATCAATTGAGGAAATTTCCAGATAGGGTTCGGTTAAAGCAATTAAAATCGATTGAGAAGGGCACCTAGCGCCGTCAGCGAGGGCCAAAGCGAGGAGATGCGAATAAAATAGAACTAAAACAAGGATCGCCACCGGTGAACCGACGAAACCTGCCGCCATTGCCGCCGCTGATCTCATCGCCTCCGGAGACGAGGATCTCGCTTTATCGTCGCGATATTTGCACAAACCCCCACGTAAAGTCCAAATTCCCATAATGACTGGTAGCCAGTCATAGAATTCCTGCACAACGATTCGGTACCCAATTCCAGACCTGTTTTCTCATTGGATGTAGCCGTTGATTTCACCATGGAGGCCACATAAACGTAGGTAGTCCATTGATCAAATACTTCTTAAATACAGAAGCAACTATATAAATCCATCTGTAATATGACGCGTGTCACACAAACACACGTAGCGGATATCTATAGGTCATGAATAACAAATGTTTCGAAGTAGCAAGCAGCTAATCTTATGAAGACATTGCTTAACTCTTCCTGTTCGTATAAATGAATCGTCTGCTCCTCCTCGTTCGACGAACCGCCACTGTAGCCGATTCCGTCTCCGAGTCGACTAGCTCCTCTTCCGCCCTTGTTCCATTTTATCTGAATCATTACACACGATTATCACTATTGATCTTATTTTCTCTTTTTTCTTTATTTAGTTTCTTTCTTTCCATTTTATCATAATTTTATTTAAATTATATTATAATTTAGTAGCTGTTAATTTGATTGACTCAGTGAGTCCGGCACGGAGTCGAGTCGAGTCGCCTCCGTCCGATCCATGAGGTTCATCTCTCCGTTGCGCCGCACGAATCAGCGCGCAGATCCACCTACAATGGCTTCCAACTCCACCCTCCGCCTCCCGCCGCCTTGCCCTCATCTCGCCGCTTACATCGCAGGCGGCGGCGGTTCAGAGCTCCGATCGCTCCACCGCATCCTCCGCCGGCGGCCTCCGCTCGGGCGGCCCGAGGTTTGCCGCGACCCAGGGGAGGTGCCTCGCTGCGGCGCCTGCCGCGGCGGGGGCGCCCGGTTGTACGTTTGCGTGGCCTGCGCCGCCGTATCCTGCATCCGCCATGCGGCCGAACATGCGGCGATGCGCCCGGGGCACGAGATCGGCGTCGACGTAGACCGGGTGGAGCTGTTCTGCTCCGCGTGCAGCGATCAGGTGTACGATCCCGATTTCGACGCCGCCGTCGTGATCGCGCTCACCGCGCCCGCCGCCTGCTGGGCCCCGCAGACGCAGACGGGCAGACGCACGAAGCGGCCTCGCAGGGTGGAATATCGCCGCTGGGCCCTCAATACGGGCGAGCGTGCGGTGATCGGGCGGAGATCTAACCCTTTGCTCGTCCGGGAGGGCAATGCCTCCTCTTGTTCCACCGCCACCACAGTGAATTCGACGGCTAACGCCGCCACCACTTCCTGCACTACCTCTTCCGCGCCGTTGCCTTGGGGATTGAGGGGTTTGAACAATCTGGGCAATACCTGCTTCATGAACTCTGTTCTGCAAGCGCTGCTACACACGCCATTGCTGACTAATTATTTCTTGAGCAATCGGCACAATCACCTCGTCTGTCAGCGGAAGGTCAGGAAGAAAGCTCCCACCAAGGAGAGGAGCAACGGTTGGGATGCAACTGCCGGTTTGCAAATCTGTTTGGCCTGTGATTTGGACGCGATGTACTCGGCTGTCTTCTCCGGCGATAGGAAGCCTTACAGTCCTGCCAAATTCCTTTACAAGTTCGTCTGTTCCCCCCTTCAAAAGATCTGATTTTTCATTATGCAAGCTGATAATTTTTGCCACTCTGGATGAAAGCAGTCCGCAATTCTCTAAATCGATGGATGGCTAATGCCTTTACTAAGACAAAACTATGAATCACTTTTGTTGCTTGTTTTGCTTGGAAGATATAGAGAAAAGAGCAAACAGGAATTGGATTTTTGCTCTAGACATGATATTGTTTTTCTAACCTCTTTTTCTCTAATTGAAGTTTATTTATGTTCATCTAACTGACATTTGCCAAGGAAGAGCAGAAAAGATGCCAACTTGTAAAGAAAAATTTAGAATTGGCTTCTATTGAAAGCCATGCTAGCACAATATCTAATTAGTGATAATCAATGTTTTTGATGGCTTGTTTCTTAAATGGATATATTGTCCATATTCATTTATTTTATTGGAATATCTCTGGTAACTTAATATGCCTTGTTTTCAAGCAACAAGTAACTTTTTTTTCACGTCTCAGCTGGTGGCGATATGCATCGAACCTTGCAAATTATCAGCAGCATGATGCACATGAATTTTTCATTTGTATGCTTGATGGAATCCATGAAAAGGAGCAGGAGCCATGCAAACCTTCCACCCATTGTAAGATTCATCTCTTGGCAACTACAGCATTCACTCTCAGCCATGTTTTATATTGTTCTCATTTTTCCTCCATATCTATTTCAGTTTAAATGTGATCACTGAACATAGTTAGAGAAACTCATGGCTAGAGTTTCCAAAAGATTTGCCCTTGGTAAAATCTTTGAGTGTCCTTTGTATCTGCTGTTGTCTATTTGTTCTTTGTTACTGATGATGATCTTTTGTTCATCAAATTTGCTGACTAATAGCAAAGATGTTATATTTTTTGTTTTTTTTATGATTATTGTCAATTCTCTGAAATGCTACAAAATTCCATTTAATTGGAAAGCATGTACCTTATAATAAACCCATTCTATGTAAATCACCAAACTTATTATTGATTTATTACTAGTGATAATAGAAGATTTCAGTATCGACATAATGGTAGTTGATCACAAAATCTGCTATTTCATTGAGATAAAATTGTTTAATAGCAAAAGAAGAATATCTACCATGTGATGCAGTTTCTGTTGCCATCTGCAAAATACTTTCTTTGTTTTTATACTTCAACTTCGAACCTCAGAGCTCTCAGCTTAGCTTTTTACATCTATAGTCAACTATATGTTACAGGCATAGGCTTTGACAATATAATGAAAATGGTTGTACAGTGACTGCATCACAGTCGACTGAACAATGCCAGAGGTTGCCACTGCAAGCAAGCATTTAGGGATATCGGCTTTGATAATTAGATGAAAACATGATATCCCTCCCCTGTGCCTAGTTATCATTCACCTGAAAGTTTTTGTAAGATACAGGAATCGTGATTTCATTTTTGTTGATTATTTGTGGTCACCAATTCTCAAACAATATGGGTGGAAGTTATATCTTTGTAATTGTGCATCTTGTAATTGGCTCACTCTTGATTTTCATCATCATTTCTAGGTTGCATTTCCAAAATTGATATTTTTTTAGGGTTTAAGAGGAAAATGAATACTCACTGGTGAAGCACTCACACGAAAATGATAATTTCCTTATAACTTGATGCACATATGATTTGTAAGTTGTTAATCAGTTTGTCCATTGTTATAGTATTTGTTCTTGTATGTATCAGAGCTCTTCATTTTTTTATAAAGAAGCTACTTAGTTGTGGCTAATACTCAATAAATAGTGTTTTTTCTGTTATTTACTTTGCGGTATGTACAGCCTGATACATTGTTTTCTTCTTGTTGGTTATCTGATATCATTGTGATAAAGATTTAAACTTATATAACGCCATTGTATCATGCAATTAAGTCTTACAAATGTTTGTATAAATAAATTTCTTTCCATAATCTAATGGTGGGTTTTCTACTTTTGCTTTCTTCCCTGTTTGTACAGTGAGCAGTGGAGAATGTTGCATTGCTCATAGGGTTTTTTCGGGTACCTTGAGATCAGATGTCACTTGCACCATTTGTGGGTTTACATCGACAACATATGATCCTTGTGTCGACATCTCCTTGGACTTGGACTCTAAGCAGAATTCTATTAAGACAAATGGCCCCAAACACCATATCAATGGCGACTTTATAAAGTCAACAATAGTCCAAAAATCTGGAACTTCTACCATCATGGAATGTCTGGATCGCTTCACGAGGCCAGAAAAATTGGGTGCTGACCAGAAACTCTTCTGCCAACAGTGTCAGGTGAGGCAGGAATCCTTAAAACAGATGTCGATAAGCAAGATTCCACTGGTAACTTGCTTCCACATCAAGCGTTTCGAGCATTCGTTGACGAGGAAAACATCGCGGAAGGTGGATCAATATCTGGACTTCCCATTTTCCCTTGACCTGGCCCCGTATCTTTCATCCTCCATTCTCAGCGCCAGATATGGCAACCGGGTGCTGGCTTCTGAGGATTACGACTCAGATTCAGATGCATCAGTCGAGTCAGTGTCAAACTTGGAGCTGTTTGCAGTGGTCACACACAGTGGTAACTTAGATGCTGGCCATTACCTGACATACCTTCGTCTCAACGGCCAATGGTACCGGTGCGACGATGCATGGATCACTCATGTCAAGGAGAGCATGGTGAGATCTTCTCAGGCATACATGCTGTTCTATGTACAGAAAATTCTTTACTACAAAGCGAGTGAGAATTTGGTCAGCTCTTGAAGTGTTTGTCGATAGCAAGCTCCAGTTTTGACACAGGGAAAGCCTACTTACGAACAGCTGATTGCAGGCTCAAGTCTCTTTCTCTTGAAAGTCTCCTACAGGCAACCTTGATACAAGATAAAGAAATTGGTTGATAACGGAGTGTATTTTTTCTGACCCCAATGAGTTGTCAGTTTTTGGTACAACTTAACAGCCATAATAGATGTGTACTTCGGATCTTCCACACCTTCAGGATTGGAGAGAGCCCTGCTTAGTATTTGCTCACCCGTTGCTTCAAATCATTAAAATGCTCGAAGGTTGTTTTTTCATTAATGGACTCATCTTATTGCTACTAATGACTAACTTTTCAGAGGCATCCTAATCTGTAGTGGTTTTGAAGGATCATGTGTGTTGGGATGACACTGCAAGCAAACTAAGGAACACGAGCTATTGGAAGTGAGGCATTATATGAGTAATGACACATTTATTAAATCGTTTGGTGTGGTTTAGTGTTCACTGTCGATACTATTGCCTTGCCACTTGAGAGTGTTTGTCATCATGTTTCGCTTTGTCAAAAGAACAATGTGATACATTTCTCGTCATGTGGTAGTGTAATTATAACACGATACCATTATTCACTATTATGATGTATTTTTTGTGATAGAACAACGAAGTTAAGAACGCAAGCCATGATCCCCTACAAAAGACCCCTTACCAACAACAAATAATAGGGCATGACCCAGATTGCGCTATGGCAAACACAAATGAGCAATACTTCGTTTTGCAAACTTCTAGTACTATGAAGCTTGCTTGCAAGCATGAAATCTAGAACACAAACCTTGTCGTCCATAAAGAGCACAGATATAAATAAGCAATACTCATGTTGGTAATGTTAATAGTACAAATATATGCATCAAAGACTATCACTAAAAAAGATCTAGGGGCAATTACAGCCCTTAAGAACAACAAAATTTAGAACACAAGCCATGATCTGATACGACAAACCAAGGATATAAATAAGGGATGATCATTTTGCTAAATGCTAGCGGTACAAAGTTCGAATGGATCGAACAGCTACAACAGCTATTTTCTGGCAACTTTAAGCTTCTCCTACAGTTGGCATCAAGGCTGGATCCAAGTACCTGAACGAGACATTAAAGTTGGCACACAAGTCAGTAAAGTACCATGAGTAGAAACTTATTGAGCTCTATCAAAAATAAAGAGACATAAAATATTAAATTGCTTCTAATATGCGTACAATGAATATCAACGTCAAAACGGGGACAAAATAGCATAAGCCCTGAGCATTTGGGTAAAGAAGATTCAGCTCAAAATAGCATAAGCCCTGAGCATTTGGGTAAAGAAGATTCAGCTCGGTAAGTTTGTTGATGTGATTTAATACTGTGTGCATTTAGTATTAGTTTATTTTGATCGGAATGGACCGTATGAATAATTATTTAGCTGATATTGAATAAGCAACACATTTTTGTGGCAAAACCATACAAAACAAAAGTAATAACAACAACAACAACAACAACAACCAAGACTTTTCCCACTAGGTGGGATCGGCTGTATGAATCTTTTTACGCCATTGAGCTCTATCTCCTATTATATCATCATCTATATTTAAATAAATTTTAACTTGTTTTATTGTTGCTAACCAAGTCTTTTTTGGTCTTCCTCTTCCTCGTTTGATATGCATGTTTATCATAGTTTCACATCGCCTAACTGGAGCATTTATTGGTCGTCTAAGTACATGTCCGTACATCTTAAACGTGTCTCTCGGAGTTTTTCCTCAATAGATGCAACTCCGACTTTCTCTCTAATGTTCTCATTTCTTATTTTGTCCATCTTCGTATGCCCACACATCCACCTTAACATCCTCATCTCTGCAACTCTCATCTTCTGCTCGTGTGCTCGAGTCATAGCCCAACATTCAGCTCCATATAACATAGCAGGTCTAACTGCGATTTTATAGAACTTACCTTTAAGTTTAAGAGGTACTTTACGATCACATAAAACACTCGACGCTCCCCTCCATTTCACCCATCCTGCTTGTATTCTATGTAAGACATCTCTCTCAATCCCTCCATCATTTTGTAAAAATGATCCTAAATATTTAAATCGCTCGGTTCCAGGCAACTCGTCCTCTCCTATCTTAACAATTGTTTCATTACTTCTAATATTGCTAAACTTAAATTCCATATATTCTGTCTTTAATCTACTAAGCTTAAAATCTTTCCCTTCTAGTGTTTCCCTCCAAGATTCTAGCTTAGCATTTACTCCTTCACGTGTCTCATCTACCAAAATAATATCATCTGCAAACATGTACCACGGTACTATGTCTTGAATGTGCGCAGTGAGTTCGTCCATAATTAGTGTAAAAAGATAGGAACTTAGGGCTGATCCCTGATGTAACCCTATCTTTATTGGAAATGCTTCAGTTACTCCACCTGAAGTCTTTACTTTGGTCGTTACATCCTCATACATATCCTTAATTAGTTCAATATATGTTACGCTAACACCTCTCTTTTCTAAAATTCGCCATATAATTTCTCTTGGGACTCTATCATACGCTTTTTCTAAGTCAATGAATACC